>NW_017385994.1:77263-112877 GCF_000237925.1 Schistosoma mansoni | reverse complement strand
AATATAATCGTTCTTATTGAGAAGAACCACTCCTGAAACTTTATCAGGTTTCGTAATCAATAACGTACTCCTAAAGGATGAGACGTTATTGATTACGAAACCTGACAAAGGTTCAGGAGTGGTTCTTCTCAATAAAAACGATTATATTGATAAAATGGGGACCATCTTAAATGACAAATTGAAATTTCAAAAAATAACTAACCATAAAGATCTCAATATGAAAATAGAGAAGGAGCTTACTAGTTCTTTGAAGAAGCTCAGAGACAACCAGACTATTTCGTCTGGTTTATATGAAATGATTAAACCAGTTGGAACCTATCTGCCAAGACTGTATGGATTACCAAAGATACATAAACCGGAGATCCCATTAAGACCTATTTTAGATATGTATAACTCTCCTTATCATACTATAGCTAAATGGTTGGTAACTTTATTGAAACCTCTCCACGAAAAGCTGGTAAAACATAGTGTTAAGGATGTATTTCAATTTGTTGATAAAGTAAAAAATGTCAATACTTTGGTACTAAAGATGATGTCTTTGGATGTAACATCACTATTCACGAATGTTCCACTTCTAGAGACCGTAGAATATATAGGGGAACAACTGATTGAAAATAAAATTGAAACTACAGTTCCGATTAATGTCTTAAAAGAGTTATTACTGAAATGCACCATGAATGTAAATTTCAAATTCAACGGTGAAATATTTAGACAAACAGATGGTGTGGCAATGGGTTCACCTCTGGGTCCTATACTAGCTGATATATTTCTAGCTAAACTAGAGAACGGTCATCTGAAAAAGATTATTCAAGAATTCAAATTTTACTGAAGATATATAGATGACACATTCATCCTGTGTAAAGATAATATTTCACAACAAGATGTGCTTAGGCGGTTTAACGAAGTGCATCCAGCCATCCAGTCTACATCGGAGGAAGAGAGTGATGGCCGAATAGCCTTTTTGGACGTCCCCTTAACTAAGAGATCAGATGGATCGTTAAGAAGAAACATGAACAGAAAAAGTACTTGGACTGGACAGTATACACACTTCCTAAGCTTTGTACCTCTACAGTACAAACGAAACCTAATCAAAACCCTTAGCTATCGAATACGCACTATATGTTCGGCGGATGTAGTTGACAATGAGCTAAACACATTGCATAATGCTCTAAGGGAGAACGGGTATCCCAGAAAATTTATAATTAAATATATGATCTTTAAAGTGAAAATAGGCGAATTCCAAACGGTCAAGAAAAAGTCCTTGTTCATGCGCCTACAATTCAGAGGGGATGCCGCTGGCGAAATACTTGCTCAGAGATTACGCAGATCTATCCAAAAATCTTTCAACGCAGGTGAACTACGTTTGGTGTTTTCTACGCGTCCAATGGTGACACCGAGGCTTAAAGATGAAGTTCCTAGAATGACCACTTCATTTTGTATTTATCAGTTCGACTGCTCCTGTGGAGCAAGTTATATTGGTCGAAGTTCTAGGAATTTACATTTTCGTGCTCGTGAACACCTCCCAGCGTGGCTAAGCAAAGGTCTGATGAAGAAAGTAAACAGCTCGATTTTGGCCCATTTAGTACAAACTGGTCATAGTGCCAGTATAAACCAATCGTTTTCAATTATTTATAGGGTCAGTAATTTTTTGCCTAAGCTTGTCAGGCTTAAAGTCCTTCAAACGGCGGAGGCAGTAGCCATCAGAATGAAGAAACCTGAGCTATGTGTACAGAAGAAATATCTCCAACCCCTACTTCTCCCTTGGCCAACCACAAGGCCAATTAATGAACAATCATCTTAGCTATTGTATGACCTAATTTGACTATGTACTTACGACCTTTCGTAGTCAAATGTTATTGTCCCTTATCTTTAATCACAAATCTTTGTATTTTATTATTATTATTATTATTATTATTATTGGTTAAATATCATTATTAATCCCCCCTAGACATGATTCATTCACATCGCATTGATCCCTCCTTATTACGTCTCACTAATTTTTCACACATTTAGTCTTCCACTTGATCGAATGGTAATTGCACTATCATATCTCTCTCACCCTATCTGACCCATATTTATATTCTGATCAGTCATCTTAAATTTTCATTTTACGTATATACAGATTCAAGTTAACATTCTATATGAGTCATATCAACATTAACTATTTGGTTTGACAATCCTAAATTTACATGCTTTAAACTATGTACTTTGCCTTTAACCTGGCCAATTTTTCGGATTATTAATTACGATAGACATTTCTTGATGATGGTTGATGCCTTCTTCAAGTGGCCAGAGGTCCACTTCATGAAGTTTGTCTCGAGAAAAGCTGCTGTGGAAATAGTGAGACAAGTATTCAGCTTCTTTGTGTTTTCAGACATTTATTGGTGTCAGATAATGAACCACAGTTTACATCTGCTGAATTTTCGAAGTACTCAATTGGGAATGACGTGAGGCATATCAAGACAGCCTCATACAATCCGCCGTCCAACGGTTTGGTCGAGAGGTTCGTGAACACGTTTTAAGTAGCACTGCTTAAAGCCGAGAGAGAAGGCTAAATAGAAGATATATTTCCAAGATTTTTATTCACTCACCGTGCAACATCTAACCCAGCAACAAATAATCAAGAAGAAAGATTAGAAGAACAGTGGGACTGTACTGTTCTGTTCCGTTTTGTTTAATTGTACTAAAAACACACACGTTTCGCCTGCAAACGTTTACATGATCACGGTATTATTTCGATACCACCATATCACCAATAAATATATCCTGACTACAATCTACAACTGTCCTTCTAATATTTATCGTACTACGAAATATATCCTCGTAAATGACATGTAATTGGTCTGAAGTGATGATCATGTTCAACTGTAACCCGACACTCTCAAATAATATTTAAAAAGAGCAAGTAGCATATTCCCAACAAGGTTTCAAGTAAAATGTCAGCCTACGTCAATGAATTCTCAAATGAGTGACCAAATATATCCATGTTTGTATTGTCAAAATAGAAATGTCAACCACCAATGGCATATTTTTGAGAATTATTATTAAGATGCATGTTTACGTTAATAGCTGACTAATGTAGCTCTTACACGCAAAATCATTGTAACTGGAAATAATTCCACAGACTGGAACAAAAAATGTTTACAGTAGTTTCGAAATTTAATTGAAGGTGATGATGATGATGATGAAGAAGAATACTCCCGTTTCTACAGTGTTATATTAAATGAAATTGACAGATCAATTATCGGATATCAATATGGGTAAGATAGAGTCAGAGACAGTAATGTAATATCAGTGTTCATGGAATTCTATATTTCAGGTTAGAAAGTACCGAAATAAATAATACTGTATTAAAAATATCATGATTTGATCGGATTAGATAAACATGGAATGGATGTCTGTTTGAGGATCTGTAAACAAGCGAATGTTAGAATATCTGAATGTCAACATGTTTGTCTGTTATAGTGACTGTAGTACGCTGAGAACACTGATGCCAGCATCCACTATACAAATCATTTATTTTAAACATACCTGGTTTGCATGCCGGCAAAACAGAACACATCACTGAATTAAACAGGAAATAACATTGAACACGAACAAGTTATATAATAGTCATGATTGTTTAGAGAATGCATTTCGGAATATGCAAATAACTTGGTTGACGCAAGGCAATAGATGAGAGTGTAAATAACATTCGCCTATTTATATTTCCCAGCATTCACCTATAACTTAATCCTTACTAGATTATAACGGTGAGGGATACTGACGAGTTTTGAAGGCTTCATTTAGTGCGGGTGAATAGTCGGTACATGAATAAATGCGTGACCAAATTTGTCGCTTTTTAAAGTTAATGTGATTAGCCAGAAAATAATTTGCGAATCCAATAAATCAAAGCTACTGAACGGTGACTTTAAAAGGGGTGAACAGGAAGCTTAGGAGCCCTCATGGACAGTGTTTACTATAAACTTGACACATTATTATCGGAAGGCATCTTTATAACAAATTGAACATTACAGGTTTAATAAATCCACCCTGGCCTTAGCAACCTTAACTTATTTGAATAATATCTAACATGAACAGTGGTAAACCTGACAGACATATTTTGGTAATCATTGTTTTGTTGTTTCGTGCTCTCTGTTTTTATTTGACTTTCTCTAGTTGTAGATAAATATCAATCATTCGTCGTGGCCTTGAGAATAACCTTAAACAACACCGTTCATAAATCATCAGTCTATCCACTTAAGTAAAAAATAACAAGTTCCCTGTATTGGATTACCGTGATACATGTCACATAAATAAACTACATAAACAATTACTGAACTAGTAAACTGAAAACAATCTCCTGTGTCTCATGTTTGTTCTCTACATCTAATGTTGCTATATAGATCAAATTGATCATGCCTGTAAACTGGTGTGAATTGTGTAATTATTATTATTTATTTGAATAACAGTCAAATGTATGTGTTCAGAATATTGAGTAACGTTATGTTCATCTATCACAGTGATTGATATAGAACGTGACACAGAATGGGATGTGGACATTGTCATCAAGATGAATGATCACAGTCTCATAGTCAATCATTATGGGGCGTGTTATTTAATCGACTCAGATAGTATCGTGATTGTTAATGATAGTTTCATAGATTGATGAACTGAAGACTTGAAATCAAGATAATTCTATTCGACCAGTATTACTGGACTAAATTGAATCAACATTGTAGATGAATTTCATAGCTGAATAAAGACCTCCTATAAAGTGATGAACAAACTATCTGTTTTGGTTGACATTAGAATCACGGCTCGTATTATCCCCTACCACCCTTTCTTTCGAAAATGAAGGATTTGAAAAAAATTTAGCAATTGGTGATTGGTGAACTTGTTTTTGAAAGTGTGTGCTCAAGTGAAAATGAACAAACATTTTGTCACCTGTAATAATTTTTTTTAATTGGTTGTAAATGGTGAATAACATTAGGATCACGTCGATTTTTTTTTAATAATTTTTTTTGTCTCCCTTAATCAAAAACTTTTCATCCCATTTTACAATTTTTTTCAGTCCCTTTCGTCCAATGAAATTCCTAGTTGTAAATGCGTTATAATTGGTTATGTAATTCTTGAAATTCGTATAAAAGCTCTGTACTTATCGATATAGATAATTTTCTTCACAATATGGACGTCAGTAACGTGCAAATTAGAGGCTCTGTTGTTCCTCACGTAATCACAGAAACGGAAAATGTATTTTTGAATACATTGTATCTGGTAGCGTTTCCATCACTGGAAGCGTTAAAGAGCGCCATTAGAACTTATGAAATAGCAACGTACTGCCATTATGCGGTGAGAGATTCTCATTTCCATGGAGATCGGAAGCCGTATACTAAATTTGTATGTTGGAGAAAGAGCTATAAAACACCAAGCGGTTCTTCGCAGCCGATTAGACGAAGGAGGTAATTTGATTAGTGTTATTATATTGTTCATTGAGGACTTCAATGGACACACAATGTCCGGCCTTCATCTTTTGTAAGTTTCTTGAAGGTTATTGGACTGTTGTTCGTGGGAATGTGCATCACAATCACGAGTGCAATTCCCTGAGGTACGACTGTAACACATGGATGCGCCGATTAACGTCGGCGGAATTGGAAACAATGAAGCCACTACTGATATCTGGAACATCAGCATTCAATGTGATACACTACGCGTACCAATCATATGGTAAACGTCTTACTGCTCAAGATGTTTTCAATATGCGTTACAAAGTGTTCTCACAGGCCAACCTTCCTGGTAAGCAATGTGCACATTTATACTATTAACTGTAGGTGATTACGGTAAGTTGAAAAATCACATCACGTCACTTGGTGGCCTTTGTGATTATCAATTGGATGCAGATCATAGTCTGTTGTACTTCTTCGCTACAGCAGACCAGATCAATCTGTGCAACAGGTTTTTAGATGTTGTTGGTTTTGATGGGACATACAAAACCAATAATGAAAACATGTTTCTTTATCACGTGGTGGCTCTGGACATGAATTTCATGGCAATACCTGTTTGTATTGCATTTATAAGTCGCGAAACATCGACTTTGCTGTCCAGTTTCCTCTCGTTCTTCCGCCAAATGAGTAACAATAGAGAGTTTATCGGTATTGTTACCGACGATTCACCTGCTATAGCTGCTGCCATAACGCAGGTGTATCCCAATTCACACCACCTTTTGTGCCGCGTGCACCTGCTTCGAAATGTCATCAAGAGGGTAAGCTTTCCCTTCTTTAGAATTAACCCATTCATCGTATTCGTAGAGGCTACGATCTGATCTTCTTCAAATATTCTACCGTCTTATGCTAACAAGAAATGTGGAAAGGTAAATCAAAATATGCTTTACAATGTTTTGTTGCTTCCAAAGGTATCTGTCATTTATCGAAGCAGCAGGCGGAAATTTCTACCAATATTTGAGAGATCAGTTATTGTCCAAAAAACACAAGTGGTCGAACGCTTTTAGACCAGCTGCAATGCTTCTAGATCAAAGCAATACAAATTTCGTTGAGACGACCCATCGAATTTTAAAGTTGCATAAGCTGAACAGAAAAACACCCGTGTTCAGATCGATATTTAGTGTTCTGCTTCGCACTGGATACTGGATAGAAGCTAGAGTTCAAAAGTACTCCACTGAATGCCGTAGCAGGGCTGTGCTGGGTCGCGAGCCTCAACTACGTCGTCTTCAGGAAACACTTACACCTGCTGCATGTAAACTGCTTAAGCGGCACATGCGTATTCCTGTTACTGACTACGTATTGTCGGGGGAGTTTTTCACGGCCGTTGATACTACAGGAACTTACACAGTCTCCAAAAATCCTATTAGTTGTTCCTGTTTCTTTTATGTAGAACACAGAGTCGTATGTCGTCACATCTTGGCATATTGTTCGCACGCTAATGTCGAAGTTCACAGAGAAAGCATTGGTGACAGATGGCTGCATTCCAACAGCTTCGTAACCACAGTAACGATTGGCAATGAGTTACCGGTACAAGTCGGGCAGACAAACGTCCAAACATCGATTCACTACTTGTGTCGGCGTATGTCTGCTGAACAGCATACCGCTCTACCTAACTATGCTCATCAGTTGCTTAACGATGGATTACCTACTACCATAACAATGCCCGTCGTCCGAAATACCACAGGCACCAACCGTCAACAGAACGTAGATTTGGATGCTACCTTAAATGATGACGAGATTGAAGTAATATCTATGAACTCAGAAGAGTTTACGGACCGAGACAATGAAGAAGACGAACGTGCGCACAATGACCGACTGTGTGATATTTGCCATCTACGTCAGCCGCCCAGTGAAATAGCTGATGGAAGTGCTTGGATTTTTTGTCCATGCAACGCTATGTTTCATTCGTTCTGTGCCTACGACCCAACAGAAGTATCACCTGGGTTCAACTGTCCCATGTGCGGCGCTGTCACGGACTCATAGTGGAGTCATCGATCAGGACCGAAGGAGCTGTGTAGAGACCGAGTAAAGGCCCTTTTCAGGGCCACCCACAATTTGATTTAAATTTTGTTTGAATTTCTTGTTTCCATTTTAAGGAGGAGTCATGAAACCATCAATAATTCATTTCACATTCATATGATTTGGTTACTAGGTACAGTAGAGAAATGTAGTAAGATCAGTTCACTAGTACAAGAAGATCATTTCTATTGCTAAGGTTAAGTGAACAGACACTGATCGGTCATCATAATTCCGTAGTAATTAAGCTGTAGATTAATAATTATCATCGCTCACTTTATTGCCATGCCAACAGCTTTCCAGGTTTTTCAAATTTAAGGTTTCAGTGAACGATTCCGCACAGAAAACAACGTCATATAATGAACATTAATCTGTCGAACAAAAGTATATGCAAAGGTGTGTACGATCATTCCAATCTCTTTTCACTTGGCCAAGGTAGACGATTGTACTGAGATCAGTTCATTAGTACAACAAGATAATTTGTATTGCTAAGGTCAAGTGAACATACACTGATCATTCATCACAATTGCATAGTAATTAAGATGTAAAATCACTTTTTCTAGATTAATAATAATAAAGTGATTATCGATCACTTTATAATTTTGTCAACAGCTTTTAAGGTTTTTCGAATTTAAGGTTTCAGTAAACGATTCCGTACAGAAAACAACGTCATATAATGAAGACTTACATATCTAACAAGTCATTAATAATAATAATAATAATAATAGTTATAATAATAATAATGGAACATACGAAATGTAATAAGAATGTTTCTTATGAGATTTATCACTGCATTGCAAAAATTCGATACATTGATAAATGTCATTTAGACATTTGATAAATAAATGTACAGTTTAACTTAACAGATTGAAATACGATATTCTAAATACATAATGGTTACTTGATACCTTACTTGACCTTATTCCACATTCAGTCATATCATTGAAATAGAAATTTATTTCACTAGACATAGGCTTGTTCATTGACACTTCATTCAACCTATATTACACATATGCTTGTCAAAGAAGGTTACTTTTTCAACATTCAGCGATTTACTGTTTGACAGTTTAAGAGTAATTATTATGTCTTTGTGACGGAAAATGTACATAGTTTTTCATTGTTCGTCCAGTATGTTTAACAAAGGAAACTGTTGGATTTGGAAATATAATTTCAGTCTTTCTAATTAATTAACGTTTACAATGTTATTTACTAATGAAAATAAAAAATTCAGATCATTAATTTGAAAGGCTGTGCACTTAAAAAACATTGGCTGTTAACATCACCTGCCAAAAAATATTATGCCCACCTCACAAATACAATTACCGTATTACATGACTGAGTACACTAACATGTCTTTTCGGTGATCATTAATAAGTGATCAACTACAAATAATCTACAGGTCAGCATATTTTATGCTTTGAATGGATTTACAAAAAATCTTGATAACCTTGATATTGCGTTCATTTTCGAAACCTTTTCATAGCTAAACTAATCAACTTTTTGGTATTAAGAATAACGGTTTGCAAAATAACTGAATTATAAAGATTATTTGCTTTTTTCTCAGACATTATTACTAATTTCAGACAGCGTAAAAGTTGCTTCATTTACCCATCTTTTACGGTTAGCGTGACTTCGGCATGACCCATTCACTTTCTCTTTATCATGATTTATTCATATACTTACACGAATATAACGTTTATTAAATGAGCGAACTATGTGTTAAATTAACTTATGGGAATACTTAAACCAAAATGTGTTCACTAATTGTGTATTAAACATTTGACTACCTTTTTTGAAATTCAATAATCACCATTATATCAACTATTATGTAACAGCTGTCAGTTTTTTCAAAAATTAACTTTCAATGATCCACAGATTATTATTACTACTGTTGTCACGATAACTGATAACTTTAGTTGCATTTGTACTTCATAAAAAGAAATTACATTCACTAACAGGAGTATAGCAGGGTAATGAAATGGATTTGTTTTTGTTTTTTTCGAAGTTAAAATTTTTTACAAATCTCAGATGGAACAATGAGAAAATAGTTCATTATTGTAAATAATAATCGAATGGAAAAATGTCAATTCTTACATCCAATAAAAGCACTTTATTCTAGTTCGATTTGAACGAATCAAATTGCAAAACTGCACCATTTACAGCCAATTAAAAAATTATTACAGGTGACAAAATGTTTGTTCATTTGCACTTGAGCACACACTTTCAAAAACAAATTCACCAATCACCAATTGCTAAATTTTTTTCATATCCTTTAATTTCCAAAAAAGGGGGGTAGGGGATTATACGTGCAGTGATTCTAATGTCAACCCAAAAACAGTGTGATGACTACTCTGGATAATAAATAAGCATTACCAGGGTAGGTTAAGGGTAAGAACAAATTGTTTTTGAACACATAAAGGGGGTTTCAATTTCCGTATAGCCAAGGCTTCAATAAACCTTAGTATACGTCCTTGAAGGCTTTTGTACAACACTAAAAATGCTGATTTGATGTCAACCTTATGACCAGTTTCAACTAAATGTTTCGCAATAGAGGAAGATGTTTGTCTATCCTGTGATCTTATTTGACCATTCGAATTCATTTGGTTCTGTAGCCATTTAGGTATGTGTTCCGCCACCCTTATTTGCAAATCACGATTGCTCCTCCCTATGTACGTGTTTCCTGCACATACATGTAAATTGGTATACACAAAGGGATTTCGTGATCATTGCAGTCAACTATGATTTCCGTATGAGTGTTCATTTTGATGAAGTGATCTGTGGTAACACTTTATCAATACTTCAGCAAACACTTCCAGATTTTGCTACTTAATTATTACTTATTGAGTAGATAGTGAGTGAGAAACTATGGTTGACGAGGTGTCATCAAGACAGATAATGGTTCCTTTTATGATTTTATTGTTGATATGTGTAGAATAGGGTCAATGGTTTCCTTCAAAGCTTTGTCTTTAGAATGGCCTTAACTACAAATATTTTATTCATCAGCATCAACTAAGAGCCTTACGGTTTGAATAAAGATTTGATGGCTACATGCGACAATTGATTTCATGAGATAAGATTTCAGCGTTACACATCGAATTCCAGCATTTCAAGGCACACACACTCTGAAGTCGACACTGAACATATTTCTAGTCACCTTCATTATACTGAAGTGCTTTAATGTCACAACAATTTGCTACTGCAGATTGTCTCAGTGTTTCAGACTGAGGATACAACGGATATTCTAGTTTGGTAACTAGCAACCAGTAGTATCTTCTATAATCGTTCTTTCCCAGTAGAATAGAAACCAGAAGTCAGACGAGGAGAGGTAGGAAAGATATATTTGATACGTTACCAATATATCTAGGAACCTTTACTATAAGCTGACTAATGAACGTAGGAGCTGTGTCTCACGCCGTGTTGCAACGTGATCTGGTACGGATGCATGACCGAAAGCCTTCAGTTAAACAAGTCCACTTAAACAACGTGGTCAGCATCCAATGTCGAACACTTAATGAGCTATTGATTTTGGGGAATTATTTACAGCTACAGATCACTCCCTCCCTAGTGAGGTAGTGATGCCCCTAAGACGTGACCAACCAGAAGTTTAAACCCAACGAGTTTGTCGTTGGTAAACACTCTTCTGATAGCTTGCTTCGTTTAGCAGCGTCTGGTCGTCTTTCCTTAAACTATGGGACCAAAATGTACAACATAGCAATAAAGAAATATAGTACAATGAAAATTTCGGTTCCTTGCGAAACTTCGTCGTGGTATTGCAGCAGGTCTATACCAATGATTGGCATAGAAACATCTGAAACAACGAAGATCCAGTGAATGAGTTTGCGGAAACCCACGTTGAGGTAAATGTATCCTTTAACATACGTAGCTATTGGTTATCCATTCGCCGCCGGTAGGCTCAAAACAGACTCGTGAAGTCTGTCGTTGTAATATGCAGGAAGAACGCTAACTTCTGAGCCAGTGTCGACGAGGGAGCGAACTTTCGTAGTCACATCTGTGACATATAAAAGACGGCTGTGTTCGCCGGCCACGGTTGCCGTAATCGCGTGCCAGCTGGGAAGTTTCCCGAGTTTTAATTTGTATCAGCCGAGTTCGGCTACTTGCAGGGTTTCCTGCAATTTCTGGAAGACTTACGATATTGGTTAAGATACCAGCACCATTCGGAGTTATCTGTTTCACGTGGTATAGAGACAGATCGCCTACGTGAGACACTTCTACGCGGAGGTTTTGACCGACTACGGTCATTACAAAATCTAAGATATCGTGTGAGCGTTTGACATAGTTTAGCTACGTCAGTCGGGGTCGATGGAGGTTTTACTTTGACGGAAAAACCATGGCGGTAGTCGACTTCGTGATTTCTAAAATGCGAAAAACAGATGAAGCCAGTTCGTCTATGGCGTTGATTTAAATGACAGGAGAACAGCATGCAAATGTTCACGGAATAAAATGTTTATATATAAAAATTATAATTAATATTTCTCAATGTGGTTTACTTTTTCCAAATTATCTAATGAAGTGCTATTCAATGATGCATAACATGTACATGTACATTGAAATTTAAATTTTACTATTTACACCTGCTTTTACCCGCCATGTTATATAGGGGTACTACCCCTAACTCAGGTTCTGGAGAGTCGGAAACATGAAAATTTCGCAAATGCAATAAAAATGATCTTGGTGGTCTTGTCTTACTATTCTGACAGCAGAGAATGGTTTTTAAGCGCAATCACTGATCGAAATACATTTGATACATGTGATGTGAATGTGTATATGAATGATGCGAATGGTCCACCAGGGTGCTTGGTACCTGTGTGGTTGCGCCACAGGATTGAGCTGTGCTGGTCAGATTGTAGCGTTGAAGCGTGTATAGTGTCTGGTTCTCCTGTCTAGGGGCGGCGGGATTGAGCTATACTGCTCGTGTTAAGCCTGAGGACGATGTCTGGCTCTCCTGTTAAACGAGATTAAACTGTACTGTTTGGATTGTCATATGAATGTGTGGATGGTGTCTGATTCTTCTGAAAAGTAATGTAAAATTACCCTGACCAACAAGGGTATATTATATAACTACAATGTATAACTGTGATCAACACTAGAATATGAAAATATTTTAAGAGGCATCTGAATCACTTGTCAGAAATCAGTCTTCAAACTATTATTTCATTGTTCACAAATTAACAGACAGATAACACTCTCACATAATGTTCACTGTTATTATCATTACTGTTGCGTTTAGAATAAATAGTTCTTAGCTGAAAACGCACATAAGATTGAATGAATTCGAATAGTAGTTTTGATGATTATACGTGATATTCAAACACGTATCCCTGACTTAATCGTCAAGTAAGTTTACTCAGCGTGAACAGTTGTGAGAAGACGAACGAAAAAGATGTTGTATTCTGGTTAAACAATTACTTTACATTGAGGATAATATGTTTCTTTGGGATAGGGTTATCTTCCAAATCACTTCAAATATACTTGTCAGCTATCTACGTCTGCATACTGTCTAATGATGGAGCGTTGTAAAAGATGAGTTTCCAGTTAATGTGAATGGAGAGAATGAAATACAAACTAGCAACAGAATAAATAATCGAAGGTCAACTTTGTTGAATTTAAAACAGGCGTCACTTTCTCTATGTTCATTACTAATTTGAATTACTAATTTGTCTTCTGAATTTAATATTCTGTAGTCAAGCATTCCTTTCAAGTGTGAGATTTGTATTCAAATTGGCATTCTGATTTCGGATCACAGTCAATAATTGAGATGGTTTGATGGGTTTTTTTCACGATTGGTTTGTTCGATTATATTCAATCCATCATCATCAATTGTGTCATCATTGCATATTCGTCTGGCTCTTGAAGATGGAGAATAGATCAACATACTTTCCCTTTATATTGTACTCAAATCTGCAAGGTCCTCTTTAGCCCGACATATTTCATTTTCATTGAGCTCCTCTTCGATGGGTTTGACTATGTTTGGTAATCCTGCAGAATTCCTCTGTTACACTACAGACCACTGCAGCTCTATTTATTCACCACACATCTTGCTTACTGCTCTCTGTACTTTTGAAAATAGAAAAAAACTCTTTATTTCTAAAGCTTGTCAGAGGATTATGAAGAAGAGTAGACAATAAAAGGTTATATACAAGAACTAACAAAATGTAAGGGTTGAATTGAAAAACCTTATGAGCGTTAAAGGCTCTTTATGTTGTTAATTGTACTACATACTAACAACACATCTACTAATAACAACATGTAAGATACACAGGTAGGTATAGGGAGACAATACACTGAATACTTTATAATCGAAATCATACTATTCCTATGCACTTAAACCTATTTACACTAATACATGCCCAGATGGGTTTTCATCTGTAAATTAGATATTGGTCAACGGCATAGAATAAACAATATTCCATTAATAAAAACTATGATGTTGATAAATTCACAAAATTACTCAAACAGTTATTCTATTCGACAACAATCTGTGTTACTCGAATAATTGACTGTTTGATTAGTGTCGACATCATTCTAAAGTCAAACAATATACCTCTACTGTGTCAGGGGGTAGAGCATTTTTAAATAGTATGCGAACACAAATATTCCTGACTTATTTCGCTGAAATTATGATTCATTTACGAAAGCGTATTCTTTAATTCATTCATTAGTCTTCGTTTTTTCGTATGAATTAAGTATACTCTTGTCATTATCTTCTCACCGCGATTTCGTCGTACGTTTGAATAAAGATGATAATTAATACAAGCTCAAATAATGTATAAAAATTATTCATTTGAACATTGAGATGGAAATCAGTTCCCGCCTTGTGTATTGTTAAACGTTTTAGTTTTCAAATACAATCATCACGGTTGTAATTTGAAATCTGCGTCTGGTTTAAGAAATCGTTCTCCATTTTCAACAGTTCACTTTCAATGAAATGCTTTATGTTTCTGTGATAACAATCCTCGGAGACTTTAATCTACTTAGCTGAATACAAATTGTTCTAATTCTATGTATTGAATAGAAAAATCATTATCTTTTTTTATCTTTACATCTATTAACAGTCAGCGTTATAATATGTTATGCAATTAGAATCGATGTGACTTTGTTCAGAAATTACAATTTCATAATAAACGACGATGAAATCGCTTGACAGAATGTGCCTAATGTAACAAAATTTGTGTTTGAAAGGGTATTTATTACCATCCAATCAAAAGAGTTTGTGCCGCTCTGATTCTAATCAATCAAATCAAAACAACACATTGTTGATGGTCAATCAATAGATTATAACAGAAAATAAACTGTTCGCTCGTACATATATTATCACACATTCTGAACTACAATTTAACCAACCACTTATTTTAAAATATTGTCAATCACATCCTGGAAAAGTTTCATCAAAAAGGATCAGGAATTTCCACCAACGATGGATAATTTTCAGCTCATGTTCTGAATATTGGATAACGGTGAAGTCTTTTACCTTCATGATTGCTTTGCATTGAGCATGTGCCTTTATTTAATTTGATCTTCTTAATGGACACCTTGACTCATCAAATCAGAGAAAAATAACAAAACACTTCAAAAGTCTATATAAACCTGACAAATTCTATTAAAATTTGATGAATAACATTACACGAGAAGAAGAGGTGAGTGTTGAATGAAAATATGAACTCAAGTTGACATTTGACTCAATGAGATACCGTTGATTTGTTCATGTGGATCATTTTAAGTTTAACGTTTTGCCTAGTCAATCGATACCAATATATCTGATCGTCGTTTGGCCTTTTAATTTTTTCAACTGCGATGACATTTGCGAAAACCCTTATTTGCAGCGTTATGAGAATGTACTTTTTGAAATCAACTCATATCGATATGTGAGTAACCAGTTAAATTTTATACTTTTACATAGTTTTTTCATTATCATTATTCACTGACGATTCGTTATAATCAGTCTCATCTAGTCACCAGTGACACTTTTCACAAATTTGATGGTCAATACGTGAGTTGAATAAATTTTATAAATAAAGGTAAATGTCCATATGTTCGCATCATTTTAGATTGGTTAACCTCTGTTCTTGTTTAAATATTACGATAATGACGTCGATCAAATTGATATTCGTATGAATGATAGGTCAATCATGTTCTTTTGACTGAAATTAATACGGAGTTTTCTTGATCACATTTCTGTTCGTGAATCAATGTTGATTCAATTTGTTCAGTGAATCATCAGTTTATTTCAAAATCTTTTGTTCATTCAGTGTGAAAGTATCAATGATCTTGTATGTTTTCATCAAATGAATACAGGTTTGATACGTGTATTCGGAAGCATGTATTTTGGTGATATCATAAATTCTATAGGAGAATATGTGAAAACGGAATCTGAGAATTTGAATCAGAGTGAGTTCTATTACTGTTCACACTTATTTTATATAAATGCTTCAGTGTTTTACTTGATTACTACACGGGAATCAACGAATTCATAGTGATTGTTTCGCTTGTGTGATATTTGTAACAGAACGTGTATGTGTGTCGCAGCACATGTGAAAAATTGTAAAGTGAAAACGTTCAAAAAATGATTGACCTAAAAATGTACACATTGATTGAACAGACTTGATAAATCAAGTGCTTCAATTGCCTGGCTGCAAATTATCAAAACTTCACTTTATGAAAACAACAAAACAGAAAATATCTCATCTACAAGATACTTCATGGTGACTTGTGCAATAGTGAGCGATATTGTGGGACGAATCGGCTTGGATAATTGAACCTTATGAACTATCAAGTTATATTCAATGTCCTTTAACCCTTTTCTTTCTTACTTTCTTGATTCCTGAATGTTTATTATCTTTGAGTTGGTGTCTGTTAGTAATAGACTATTCAGGACTATTTTTGCGATCATATTTGTATGATTATGCACTTCGAATACATGCATCTTTTGAAACAGCTGATCAATAAACAACCATGAATGGTCTTTTGGTACTAGACGATTCATTTATACCAGAGCAATTGGAACGTCAAGATGACATATATTTATTTCGATCACATACCGGAATTGATGAACTACATAATCTCAGTAAAAGATTTTGTTGTTGTATCGTCTAATAGATATGAAACGTCCATTACTCAGTCAGAAGCTTCTGGAACACATTTTGAGGAAGTGAAATATTCTTCTCAGTTGATTGTATCGAGACGTTCACCATAATGTTGAATTGATAATATTCTTTGAAAAATTCTCATGAGAGATGACTGAACATTTAACTACACCGGTTCATGAAAACGTGATTGATTGAAAGACATAGATAATCATTATACAGAAATATAAACATCTTTTTTGATATTCATTAATCCAGGGGAATTGTTAGCGGTCAGACACGTTTTTCAAATGAATGTTAATGGTTCAAGTGAGTAAACATTGAACGATCGTTTGATCACACGCTTGAAACCTTTACAAACGCAATTTCACTCATTGGGATTGCTCAAACTTTGCTTGTTCAGTTTGAACAAATCCAGCCTTCCAAAAACCAAACAAATAAGTAAAGGTGCTACTATTCTGTTAAATGAGAGTAGAATTGAATTTGAAATCCACTCACTAATTGAGTTCATGCATTAGGACTTGGGGAACAGTTGAAGTGAACTGGAAAAGACTGGATTTGACAGGTATAAATACATCATCATGGATAAATGAAGTCACAATCTTATTCCGCTTGTTGTAAAATAAATGCAGAGATTTATTATCATTTCAGGTTTCAATGGAACTTGATGAACAGTACGTGTTTCAAAATAGATGGACTGTGTCATACAATCCTCAGAAATTTGAAGCTGCAAACAATACATTTATCCACGCATCCAATTATCGTATAGTCATTTCTAAACAGTAACTACTAAGACTATGAAATTGTTATCTTTATAAAACCGTGTTTTTTTTAATCTACAAAAAATAAACACTGTAGTCAGAATCACGCAACCGGTAGATGTATTAATGTGATGACGACCAATTTGTTTCTCAAGTGTAATGTGTAGACAAACACTTCACAGCTCATGTCATGCGTACTGAGTGTCCATTGTTTCAAATAAAATTATTTAAGATATTGCGCAAATGTATATACTTCTCCGACTATCAGATCTTTGATGGTGAAGTAGACGATTCATTGTTTACACAAAAACACAATGGTCATACAACTTCCGAATCTAGGCATTTGATATTTGTTAGAAAGGATTCATGGCAGTCTCATTTCAATGACGTTCACTTCAATGTATTTATTTTCATTCTATCTGATGAAAGCAATTCAGATTACACAGTTAATATACAAAGAAATATTTTCAGTGTCACATCTAAGAACAACTTGTTCATCGTTCACATCTTAAAGTCTAAGTACCAATGGTGTCCTTATTGTAGAGGCCACAGACAAGATAACTATCCTATTACACCCAAATGAGGAGATAGCTTTCTATTATGATAACGTAAGGTGAAAATTTTAATGGAAATTTATTTTGTTACAAACACTTCAAATCATTCCACTATTTCATATTAACCAATACTGTCAAGTGTATCTCGTTACTTTGAACATGATAGAAAAGTATCTGCATTTAATTTTGTGGAAACAGACTAGTTGACACTATTATCAATCTACTAAAGAATAAATATCCAGGCATGTGTTAAAGACGGTGAATAATCAGAAGTGAAGTCCCATCCCAAAATCAATGATGTGTTCGTGCCAAATAGTAGCATACTCTGAATGTTTGAGTACTGAACGTAAAGAGTAATATTCTGTTGAGCTTCACTTCATGTAATGAAAATCAACTGTTCATAAATTTCATTTTGGAACATCCTGAGTGCAGCATCCTCTCCACTCTACACATTTACGTTTCATTTCAACGGACGACGGTAGTCATCTCACAGTTTGTCGTTTCATATCAAGATGGAGAGATATTTCGTAATTCTCAACCCATTTTGACAAGAATATCTATACAGATTGGATGGAAAATTCATGGAAAGATAACGTTGAATACAGGTATGCCTAATGTTATTGTGATTAGTTGTCTTTGAATGAGATGATCTAAATGATGATGCATTTCTCCAGTAATTATTCGATTCAATATCAATGAATGTGTGGTGAAAAATCTTGCCTTGGACATCCAACACTCTTTTTCCAGATTCCCAAGGAAATTGAAGAGAGTGGCAATCGAAAATATATGGAAGAATAAATTGTGGAAAAGGTAAGGATCATTTCAGAATATCTTGTTAACACTTTGATATATGGTGATGTACATCATCAATCATTTGCTAGTGTCATATTATATTTTATTTATGTAATTTATGTAATCTATCAGAGTATTCGAATAAAGCTTCCAAGGAGTGAAGGATGGTCAGTTGTTTCTTTTGTAAAATCAGATGGTATATATGTCATAGTAGTGTCGTGGATAATTGTGCGGAGTAAAATTGGGATACTATTTGTTAGCACACAATGTCCAAATGTTTATGAATACTGAGAATTTAACGTTAACTAAATGTTCACATTTCTTGTACTAGAATTGCAGTGTCACACCTGATTGAGAACGACAGTGTTGGCTAATTCAAAATGTGTTTGATATTCGTGACTAGGTCTTTTATTCAGAGGATAACTATAATTAGCTGAATTGAAATCCAAGTATTTATGTCTTCGATTCATCAAAAATCTTATTTGATAATATTACAGAAATGATTTGAGTTATTGATTTGAGGTGTTGCTTCGGCTTTACACGCTAAACTTTATCGATAAAGAACTTCAATATTCATATTTGCCGACGCTCACTCAATTAGATCCTTCGAGTGAAACAACCGACTTGTATGAATGTACTTACCACAAACGTTTGGAGGGCTATTTGTGAAATTCTCGCACACATGATTACCGCTAGACGCACACAAATATAGATATATGATATCTAGCAGACAATATATCCCCTCCTTTATTGACTAGCAGCAAGACGGTCACACGTGCAGTCCTCAGTCATCTCACCACTCAATGCATAAGAAAGTGAGTTTTGTAAGAAGCATAAATAAAGCAGTGCTACTACAAAACTAATATTTCCTTTATGAAATGCTCAATTGTCTTGTTTCATTGAAATAAACATGTGCTGTTGAAAGATGAAGATTAGTTTAGTGTATAGCAATAAGTGAATGTGATCAAATGGTAAACCGTGTTTTATGAATGGATGTGAGAAGTTCACCAAACGGTGATAATTGCCACTTCATATCGTTTGTTTGAGTCCTCCCATTGATGTTCTGGTCTGCAGTTGATCGGTCTCTTGTTGATAAATGCACATCGATGTTGCATTGGGTCACAAGCATTGTGCGTAAAGATGGATTGAGAATCGCAGCGAAATCAATTTTTCACTCTCAAAATTAATCGGAAGATTTATTAAGCAATTCAAAATATGAATTAAAGCTTCAAAAAGTCATTTGGTATATGGACTGCTTAGCTAAGTGGATAACGAAAATTAGTTTGAAGTGAATGTTACTGAGCTTCAGTGTTTGATAAGTTCTAGATAAGTTGAAACGCGTGTCCGAGATCACCTTACTGATCATCAATTTTCTTGAATTTGTACATTTCTATGTTGCCTCAGTGTAACCAGCATTGTGAATTAATAAGTAGCGAATTGTTTGTAGGTTTTCCGGACGCTCAACTGACTTCATAAAGTAACTCAGAAATGAACTTATTTCATCGAAGATTTGCTTGTTGATCATTGGTCACTTTCAAAACTCAGAGCATTGTAAACCATAATTTTTAGGACAATCATCACTGTAACAGCAGTGAAAGTTCTATAGTTCCTTATTTTGACCGCTCCTTAAATAGTACAAACAACTTGTTATACTTACCAAATGAAGTCAAAATTCAAAATGTCATATTCTTTTTAATTTATCATACATGATTACACAGAAAATGAAATATCTGTGCCTTGCAAAATGAATAAAAAGCGGTACATTGATGGAGTATGAAGTTATTGGAAGTATGTGGACTATTATTCAATCAGCATTAAATATTTCCACATTCAAATAAATCACCTTGTTTATTCACATTGAAAATTTCATAGGTAACTGTAGTCGGCTATTAAACGATATTTAGGCATTCATTTCAAATGACGTTTCAATTACCATTTACAACTGCTCGTTGATTTGTTGTTAAATAATAAAAAGAATAGAGATCCGTTAACATCTACCTTAAAATTTGCTTAAAGATAAGATCACAAAATAAAACTTGAGATGCTTTCAGTTCCGTAAAATATTAAGTGTCAGTTAGGTGATTGTACATTCATGAAGAATCTTCCGTTATTCTTTTAACACATATGGTGTAGAACGTTCCTGTGACAGTGAAGTTGTGAAAACTAAACATGTAGTTGCGATTACCTTAGTAAACAATCTTCCAATTTCCTAAATCTCTTCTTTTTCAATTACTTCCGATAAATTGAGGGGATGGAGAAGTTATGTCTCCACATTGCAATTTACCATAACCAGTTTGATAGCTAATTTCATAGTATGAAAATGTGATTCTTTCAAATGAATACATATATTGAATAACTACAAACAATTTTTACTTTTCCATGTCTTAGCCAACGACAATAGTATTTCGACTATTGAGAGAATCATTCCATTATTCATTGATCAGATTTTCTTATTTACTTACGCCTGTTACTCACAATGGAGCATAGGCCGCCGACCAGCTTTCTCCAACCCACTCTGTCCTGGGCCTTCTTTTCTAGTTCTATCCAGTTCTCGTTCATTCTGCTCATGTCTGTCTCTATATCTAGGCGTAATGTGTTCTTTGGTCTTCCACTACTCCTTTGACCTTCAGAATTCCATGTGACGGCTTGTCTTGTGACACAATTGGGTGATTTCCTCAATGTGTGTCCTATCCACTTTCAGCGCTTCTTCCTGATTTCTTAACTCCATTGGAATCTGGTTTGTTGTCTCCTACAGTAACTTGTTGCTGATAGTGTCTGGCCATCGGATCCGAAGTATCTTGCGTAGACAACTGTTGATAAACACCTGTATCTCCTGGATGATGGTTTTTGTAGTTCTCCAGGTTTCCGCCACATACTGTGGAACTGTCTTGACATTTGTATTGAAAATTCTGATCTTGGTGTTGGTTGACAATTGTTTTGAGTTCCAGATGTTCCTCAGTTGTAAATATGCTGCTCTTGCTTTGCCGATCCGCGCCCTCACATCTGCATCTGATCCACCGTGTTCATCAGTGATGCTGCCCAGATATGTAAAGGTTTCCACATCCTCCAAAGCTTCTCCGTCAAGTGTAATTTGATTGGTGAAAATTGTATTGTATCGGAGAGTCTTGCTTTTCTCTTTGTTTATATTGAGACCTACTGCTGGTGAGGCTGCTGCTACACTGGTCGTTTTCTCCTGCATTTGTTGTTGCGTTTGTGATAGAAGAGCCAAATCATCCGCGAAGTCTAAATCGTTCAGCTGCATCCTGCCTGTCCACTGTATCCCGTGCATTCCTCCACATGTTGACGTCTTCATGATCCAGTCGATCACCAGGAGAAAGAGGAAGGGTGAGAGTAAGCAACCTTGTCTAACACCGGTCTTTACTTCAAAATAGTCGGTAAGTTGTCCTCCGTGGACGATTTGGCAGTTTAGTCCAACTTAGGAGTGCTGTATGGTGATCAGATATGATTAGATAGACTTCAATATTTGTCTAATGGAATTTTTTCTTTTATCATCGATGACTTGTGTTGATCTAAGTGATCTGATGCATTAACTGACAGAACATGGGCCAGTATGCTGCCACCTTCATTGATGTCCACGATCACAGAAGCTAGAATGAAAATTGTCATCAGCGATTCTAAAACAACGTCTTTTTTCCTTTATTTTTCAACTGAATAAACGCCACTGAAAAGGGATTTTCAGTCTCTGAACAACTGACTTTCTTGCAGAGAGCTCGATCATAAAAGTGGTTGCATGAAAATAAAGTTTATAACTATCAAAGTTCATTGCAGCACGCTTTGCTAAACTCAGTCTGAGCATAGTGTGTACATGTCTGATTCTGAAGAGTTATGGAGATGCATCAATTTCCTCTGTGTCAAAATTTTTCACTTATTCTTTATATTCGAAGTAGTTTCGTTAAATTCAATTATGCTGTTGTGAAATACAATTGAAGTTGTAGTTGTGTGCTGAATTTTGCATTCTGCATTGTGATGACAATTTGCATTGAATGAATTGTTCTCTTAATACAGATATCACCATCACATCATTGAATTATAGTTAAAGGTTTTGTATTTTCCTTTTCTTTTGTTTATTGACTTCAAATGAAATCACCTGATTGTTTTCATAGAAACTTGTTTGAAATACATTACAAGTCAAACATGTAAAAAAGCAGCGACATCGACTATGACATGTATTTGGTGTGAGATATCAGAGAAATGTATAGAAAGTAACGATCGGGACACTCATGGCTTGAAAGTAAATGACTGCCGTGTTAAGGTGAGTACTTATTAAACTTCATAGGTCGTTTGCAATATCCTCAAATTTCACATTCCGAAGAAATGTTCTAACCATGAAGAAATGACTTGCATTATTCACCCAGTGACCGTTTCTAATCAGATATAGGTACAATGCTTCCTTTACATAGAAGCGTCACTCACCATCAGCGTTTGAAATTGTATTACTTCTTCAGCTCATTGAATGCGTCGTTATATCAAACGTACGAAATGAAAACCGTAGATCCATGTGAATTGTCATAATACGCCGATGATGTCCGTTGAATGTAAGAAGCCTAAACTATTGAAATTTTGATATTTAGTAAAACCTGCTAAGTTTTTGATATTTTTCAGAAAATAACTAACCAAATGATCAAGGTGAATTCCGATGAGGCGATTTTAATCAAAGAAGCGTTACTAGTTGAAAATTAAGCATCACGTTATGACAAATAATAAGAGAATGTAGAATTGCAGTGTTGAATCTCAGAAGTGATTTCTGATCGTCGATTGAAAAATATATGATCTATATGGGCTGCTTTATTAAGCCGTCAGTTATAAATGTGAGGATCGCGATCAGATGTGACATATTGAATACAAATTTTACCAAACAAATTATTCGTCAACAAGGTATAAACTAGTGTATACTTAGCACACTGATTATCAGTTACCAAGAGATAATTTATATGATTCTATGAATGCACATTCTACCAGTATTGTGAAATTTTCGTGTGTCATCATTACTGACAATGATGTATGATGAATAATGAATTGAGTGAATGATATTTGATGTTTATTAATCAATGCTTCTGACTGATTTATTTCGAGGGACCCGGATGTCAAAGGTTTGAGTACTTTAACATCCATCAAACACAGTGAAACACATTTGCGGACCACTGAATTTTAGGTTAATGAAAACCTCATGAATAAAAACTGAGGAAGCGGAAGAACACTTGATAAATGTTTGACATTTAGTAAAAAACTGCTAAATCTTAAGATCTCGACCGATGATATACCTAATATCTGTATATGAATTGTCATAGACACTTATGCACTCATTCATAACTAAATAGTCGACGTAATAGCCCTTAGTGACAAGATTGTAGAAGCTCATATTATGTTGAGATGATATAAATACGGTTTATTGATTATAATTCGTTTCTACCGCACAATGTCATTTTCTGAATCATTTTAATCATACCTATCCCTTTGACTGCGCAATATGGTCTTCAATGAATTATACATGTGAAAGGTGTGTGTTCAGTTAACAAAACTATAGAAGGCAAAATATGAAAAATAACGAAATAAACAATCAACTCTAAGCCTTATGGAATTGTGAATCATGTGTCAATATCTATCTCAATAACACCGGTCAACATTCATACAAATGAAGACTTTTCAGTGAAGTTACTTTTTGATCATTTAAATTTCTGACAATGTACAAACGCCTTTATAGTTGATTTATTAAGCATGTAGTAAGCATGTGATAAAATAGTAAAGTTTTACATAATTATCAAAGATATTTAAAATCATTCATGTAGTAGTGTATGCGAACACAAATAGAGATAGTCTTATGTATGTTAAAACACATTTACAGAATATCTTAGTAAAATTGCATAATAATACAGCTTATTCCTCATTTCCAAAACTGTCAATCAACTGTCAGAGATTTCATGTGTTCCACCATTTCCACATCAATCGATTTCTGTTCTCATCCTTTCCCCCCCCTTTTTGATCTTTTAAACATTGTGCTACCAGATATTCTTATGTTCACCATCAATAAAATATTGATTTATTGATTGACATAGCCTTGTTAAATGAAATAAAAAACAACCGAAATTATGTTTACCCTACTGACAATGAACTACATCAAACTTATCATTGTTATTTTACAAAAGTAATAAATAATGCACAATTGTTACCTATCATCAATAATGGTTTGTATTGATCGTTGAATTGAATTAACATCAGGAACTAATATAAGCTAGAAAACCACTGAAAACCATGAAGTATTGAACCGCGGTTCATTTTAATCTGTGACTCCTCAGCAAAAACAGGTTGATTGTGCCACACCACCCGTTAATTGATATCAGTTAATAAATCACTATATTCTGTGTCCGTGGTTTAAGTGTATAATGCAGTTCACAAGACCTAAAGCTCGTCAGTTCAGATGACAGGCATCATTCCTACTTCTATGATCTGATGTAATGCTTTCTTCCATTTGTTAAACTTGGCTTACAACAGTCAAAGTAGTCGGACATTGACGCGTTTGCTGATGAGTTTGTAGTAATCGTAATATCGTAATAAATTTATACTCAAGCATATTAAATAACAAAAGACAAACACATTCTACTATGAATCTTCATCTTCTTTCATACAACATATGATACATTACTAATCATTAATGTGATTGACTTCAATTGAGGTTTGTAAAATTGATCAAAACAACATTACATAACATGAAGGTAATCTCCCTCTTTGTTTCTTTTTAATTTGAGGAGAGAATGGAGCAAATTTGGGAATCTCTATCTATCTGTCTACTTAAGTTACTTTTTAAATTCTTATAGGATAATGTATAAACACATTTCATGGATCGTCTTCTTCGTTTCCTTCAAAAACGAGCTGAATTCAGCTTGAACTGAAAATCATTGAAAACATGGTCACCCATCAATTAGCCATATGAACACAATTATTTGTGTAGTGAACATCTACTGAAATTTCATTTCAGTAGTTAAAGATTATCGTTTGAAAATTACTTGATCTGGTGAAGTTATAACTAGCAAAATTCATCTGTCGTATATTCATACCGACTTTAAATAGATGAATTACATAGAATATTCATCTTACTCTTCGTGTAATAATTTTTCACCTCTTAGAAGTAAGCATTTTCAACGTGCTTGAGAACAATTTCTAACGTGGTTACATAATGATGTACATAAACAATGAGACTGAACGCAGTTGTTACCTTGACGTGTTGATCAGGCCTATCTAGGTTATCGGCGGCATCGATTTTATGTAAGTGATAATCCATTAGCTTGATGAAAAACTGGAATTAATAGGGAGAAATCTAAAATCGTTGAAATTCATGAGAAAAATATCTAAGAATACCAGAGAACATGCGCTTGTTGTTACCGATTTGATATGATTGGATGCTAGTTCAGTGGTACAAAAGGTAACTGTGCATGAGTTAAATCAAATACCTTGTGTTAGAGTCCATTATGCAGGACCGTGCATACACACTGCTGTGTGTCTTCTTTAAAACAAATTAAAATGAATCCTTTTTACCGGATTTTTAACTGAATAATCACGGTAGGTAATTTCAAAAATACTTCGATTGAAAATTGACTGTATGATCAAAAATGTTTTTGGAAACGATTGAGACCAACTTTCGGCCAAAGAGGAAATTGAGAAAAAATGTTTAGATGGGATGGTTCTTACTTCGAGGAAATCATCAAACTGCAATACGAGGTCAGACCCTACTTTAAAGCATGAATGTAAACAGAAATGTGTAAGGCCAAAAAGCACACTACTTCCAGAATTGGAAGCAGCCGCAACTGGAAACAACTGGAAAGTGTTATTCATAAGAGTAGGATGCAGAGTGTTGTTGGTTGACCTATGCTCCTTCATGAGGAGTAACAGATATAAATAAGTAATTTTGAGATCTTTACACGTTGCAGGTTTTTAGCGTTTCATGTATTAGCTTTACACATTAAACTAGATCTTTCTTATTTAAAGATACACACATTGAAATGATGCCCTTGTTGTTTGATAAAGAATGAAAAGTATTAGATACTATTGTTCATTGAAGATTATGAAATCATATTTAACAATCAGATACTACTTAACTGGTTGTTAGTAATCAAATGGGAGAATCAAAATGTCCATTCATATATATTCATTAATTATTAATTGTTTTATTATGATAAATCAATTTCAGCTGAAGCACTGTATTCAGTTTTGTAGTTTATACACACAAATGAGTCTTATTCATCAAATCTTTCGTGTTGTAAATTGAACGATAGTAGAAGGCAGGAAGTCGGGTGCTTGCTGTTTGCTCTCCTGTCAAAAAATGTACATTAGCACGAATTCATCAAAATGTTTTTAGAAAATAGGCTGACCATCAACAAACCAACAGGCTGAAGTCAGGTCTTCCCTCATCATAACGAATACGTATCATAATTCAGCATCGAAATTTTATAACACTTTGAAAGTAGTATTACTTAAAAGCCGTAAATCTTAATGAATAACTTCAGTAATATCGAATCGAGATTTCATCAAGGTCTTAGGTTTGCAGAAGTCACATATTATCCTGAGAATGATCTTTGTACAGTCACGGGGATCGTGATGAAGAATGTTGGAAAATCTATATTGCGAATTCTAGATATCAATGACTTGTGTACACATAACCGACAAGTTCATCGAATACAAAATCAGGACTCAGGTGAGTCTGTTCCTATTTCGGTTGTTCATTACAATACTAATGGGTGCATTAGAGATAATACAGATTCTATATCCGATACACTGTTGACCAGACGGAAGACGAACTTAGGAAGAATACGTAAAATCGATTACAGACACTTACACACTAATTCAAAATGTGATAACTGTTTTGATTTTGAATTCGAAATACAGTATATTCGTTAATGATCATCTAATGCTCATTTGAATTGCGTTATTGCTGGGATGATTAATTCATACTATAATTCAAATACTTGAAATTATTACGATCACAGCGACAACATTATTATTGCCATCCAGAATAGTTGTAGCACATAAACCAGCTAAATTACTTCGATCAATCACATGTAAACCAAATGATAAGCTGACGAATGACGGAAAGCCAAAAAAACATCTACCAAGTAAAGTAGTCCATACTGGGGAATAATATGTCAGATAGAGTGGATTTCCTAGTCATTTAGACCTGTATCGACACCAACTAGCTCCCAAACTCTATAATGCATCTGCATTTATTTCAAAGCACTTGCATTATCAGGGATCCGTATTTGACTAGGAATGTGTTGAAACTATGAACAGATAATTCGTAAGAGCTTGACAACATGTAAATCGATCCAAGTTGTCAACTGGTGAAAAACGTTTATACACATTTAATGATATCAAGTGATATATAAAAGAGAGACAAGTAAAATAAATGCGTATCTAACGATAGGTTGAAAATGAACACTAACTAATGAGGAATAACGTCGACAAGATAAGACATAAGATATAATTTTTACCTTGCAATTTATCTTGATGAATTTATCGAGACGCGTCATCCAGACGTACTTACAAATTTGATTGAGAACGATCAAATGAGAAGTGTACTACAGAGAATGATATCATTCACGGAAAACGAAATGGTATTTTTGGACTGATCAAATGACGAGTATATAACACCACTGACCTTATTGATCGAAGTTTAATAAAATTGGGATACTTTGACTTAATTCTCACCAAATGGCTTCGTAAATACTATGCAACTTGAGGATTCTCCATCCTTATTACATCAATATATTTTATTCAGTAGAAATATATTTACTATAGATTCCATAATTGAGTTACTCAACGAACTGAACTCATACAAACTCACCCGATTCAGATTCTTCAATAATCCCAACGCACACTATCCACTATTATTCGAACATTCACAATTATGCAATCAACCTAGAGTTTACAGAACAATTGAATTGGAAATAAATATTAAGGAAATTTTATTATCAAAGTGTTTTTTCAGTATACTAAGTAGTCGATTCCCTCAAATCTTCAACTGAGTAAACAGATAAGATTATGCTTGAGGTGATCAACAGGAAACTCTGAACCCGATTCTCCTGCTACTTGTCACTAATCAGTAAGGTGTACCTGTATTCTTGAGGGAACTGATGCTATTTGACGGATTCGATCTCGGAACACACAGCTTCAATAGGTATTATGCTCATTGGTGATGGTTCGAGAGAGAATGTGACGCGAGATAACAGTGTACTAGTTGTTTGTTATTTTATTTGTTGGCACTTCGTCATCTTCATTAGAGTCAAGTGAACGCTAATCTTTTACAATTACACTGTACTCGAGACCATAATGTATTAGACAATAAAGGAGAATGGTTGAAGTGATCTTACTTACTTACTTACACCTGTTACCCCTCGTCGAGGACCATAGGCCGCTCACCAGCATTCTACATCCATTTCTGTCCTGAGCCTTCCTTTCCAGTTCTTTCCAGTTGCTATTCATCCTTTTCATATCTGCTTCTATTTCCCGGCGTAGTGTGTTCTTTGGTCTTCCTCTTTTCCGCTTCCCTTCCGGGTTCCAAGTTAGGGATTGCCTTGTAATGCACATTGGTGATTTCCTCAATGTATGTCCGATCCACTTCCAACGTCTTTTCCTAATTTCCTCTTCAGCTGGAAGCTGGTTCGTCCTCTCCCATAAAACGCTGTTGCTGATAGTATCCGGCCAATGGATGTTGAGTATTTTGCGTAGACAACTGTTTATAAATACTTGTACCTTCTTGATGATGGTCGTAGTAGTTCTCCACGATTCAGCTCCATACAGTAGGACTGTCTTTACGTTCGTATTAAAAATTCTGACCTTGAAATTGGTTGAGAGTTGTTTTGAGTTCCATATGTTCTGCAATTGTAAAAATGCTGCCCTTGCTTTGCCAATCCTCGCATTTACATCTGCATCCGATCCTACTTTTATATCAACGATGCTTCCCAGGTACTTGAATGTTTCCACCTCTTCCAGAGTTTGGCCATCAAGTGTGATTGGGTTGGTGTTCTCCGTGTTGCATTTGAGAATCTTGCTTTTTCCTTTGTGAATGTGGAGGCCTATCGATGCGGAGGCTGCTGCTACATTTGCTGTCTTCATCTGCATTTGTTTGTGTGTATGAGAGAGAAGGGCTAGGTCATCTGCGAAGTCCAAATCATCTAATTGATTCTGAGCTGTCCATTGTATGCCGTATTTCCCGTCAGATGTCGAATTCTTCATAATCCAGTCAATCACTAGAAGGAAGAGGAATGGGGAGAGTAGACAGACTTGTCTGACTCCGGTCCTTACTGGAAATGCATCTGTCAGCTGTCTTCCATGCATGACTTTGCACTGTAGTTTATCGTATGAGTTTTGGATAATATTGACAATCTTTTCAGGAACTCCATAGTGTCGAAGAAGTTTCCAGAATGTTCTCCTATCCAAGCTGTCAAGTGCCTTCTCATAGTCAATGAAGTTGACGTACAGTGATGAGTTCCACTCAACTGATTGTTCAACGATGATCTGTAGTGTCGCAATCTGGTCTGTGCACGACCTATCCTTACGGAATCCAGCCTGATGTTCCCTAAGTTCGGCGTCTACTGCGTCTTTCATCCGATTCAGCAGCACTCTGTCGAAAACTTTTCCTGGTACTGATAACAAACTGATGCCTCTGTAGTTCTCACATTGGCTCAGATCTCCTTTCTTTGGTATCTTGATGAGATATCCTTCTTTCCAGTCCGTTGGCACTTGTTCCTCTTCCCAAATCTTCTTGAATAGAATGTGAAGCATGTTTGCAGTTATTTCAATGTCTGACTTCAGTGCTTCTGCTGGTATATTGTCATGTCCTGCCACCTTCCCACTTTTGATTTGTCTGATGGCCATCTTGACTTCTTCGATCGTTGGTGTAGTGACGTCTATAGGAAGGTCAGTGTGTGCTGCTTCGATGTTCGGTGGGTTCAATGAGGCTGGTCTATTCAGCAGTTCCTCGAAGTATTCTGCCCATCTTTTCTTCTGTTCTTGAATCTCAGTGATTGTCTTTCCTTCTTTGTCCTTGACTGGTCTCTCTGGTTTGCTATATCTTCCTGCCAATTTCTTCGTTGTGTCATATAGTTGTCTCATATTCTCTTCTCTTGCAGCTTTTTCCGCCGTCGTTGCTAGTTCTCCCATGTATTTATGCTTGTCGGCTTTAATGCTTTTCTTCACTTCCCTGTTTGCTTCTGCGTAGTCTGCTTGTGTTTTGACTTTCTCTGCTCGTGTTCGGCTGTTGTTAATTGCTAGTTTCTTGTTCTTCCTTTCTTGAATTTTGTCCAGGGTTCCCATAGAGATCCATTCCTTGTGATGATGCTTCTTAGGACCAAGAACCTCCTGACACGTTGAAGTTAGTGTTTCTTTTATCCCTTTCCAGTTGTCCTCCAAAGTAGTTTCTTGTTCATTCAGTAGATCCTGTAGAGCTTGAAACCTGTTGTTGCGAGTTATCTTGAATTCATGGAGCTTGTCAGTATCTCGAAGGAAGGCTGTATTGAACCTTTGTAGTGCTGTTTGTCCAGTTGTCCAGTGTTTCTTTAGCTTCAGTCTCATCTTGGCCACAACCAGGTGATGATCTGAAGCTATGTCAGCTCCTCTCCGGGTTCTCACATCTTCCATTGATCTTCGGAATTTTTTGTTGATACAGATGTGATCTATCTGGTTCTCTGTGATTTGGTCCGGTGAGATCCATGTAGCTTTGTGTATGCGCTTGTGTGGGAATATTGTGCCGCCTATAACCAGTTTGTTGAATGCACATAGATTTGCAAGTCTCTCGCCATTTTCATTTCTCTCTCCTAATCCATGTCGTCCAATTACATCTTCATATCCTGTTTTGTCCACTCCAACTTTAGCATTTAGATCTCCCATCAGGATGGTGAGGTCCTTTCGTGAGCACTTCTCTATAATTGATTGCAGCCTTTCATAGAACTGATCTTTATCATCGTCGTTGCCATCATTGCTGGGTGCATAACATTGGATAACGTTCATTGTGATCCCTTCCTTCTTTGTTCTGAATGATGCTTTGATTATTCTGGGTCCATGAGATTCCCATCCCACAAGTGCATTTCGTGCTTCTTTGGACAGCATTAGAGCAACTCCCTGAGTGTGTGGAGCATTTTGCCCTTCGTGACCGGAGTACAGCAGCATCTCTCCTGTACCTAGCCTTTGTTGTCCAGTTTGTGTCCAATGGGTTTCGCTGATTCTGAGTACTGCCAAGTTGTATCTCCTCATTTCCACTGCTATTTGGCTGTTCTTTCCTGTCTCCCACATTGTCCGGACGTTCCATGTACCTATAAACAGTGTTGCTCTGGTTGTTGGAAGGTGCATCGGTCTCGTGACTTCCGAAGAATTTCGGCTTTCATTATGAGACGTCATAATTATTCCTTCAAGTCGGAGGGCAGAGTTTAAATGGTTTGAATTATTTTTTCTGGTTAGCGTTTCTTTAGCGAGTAAGCTTTTCTACGGGATAGGGTCGCTAACCCTATGCCCAAACCTCCTACTTTACCCGGGCTTGGAACCGGCAGTAACTCTAGAAGAGCTACAGGTGGAGTTGGTTGAAGTGATCAGGAAGGTAATATTTTCCAACAAAAAGATATTATTCTTGATCTACCATATTTGTTTGAGCTAATCACAACATGCACTACATTTGCACACTCAAATCTTTTTACAATGTGGACTGTTAAATGACGAATCAGACAGGAATATCTATTTCAATATTACATACATATTCATCACATTTCCTATTTGTGTTCTTCCTATCTAATGTGCGTTATGTTCATATGAAATACGTTTATCAAGGTAATAATAATGATGATGATAATAATAATAGTATACACTACCTGATCGTGTGATTATAAGAAAGAAAAAACATCAGTTTGTTGACCTCAGATATTGTTTTTGCAAATGTCATTGATTGAACTTTCTTGTTGTTTATCACTATCTTCCAATCTAACTAAATATATATACTGAAATTTCATTTGAGTAGTTAAAGATAATCGTTTGAAAATTACTTAATCTGGTGAAGTTATAACTAGCAAAATTCATATGACAGTCACCCACTCATACGGAGCAAGGTTGAATTAAATTTTCACTTTAAAAATGGTTACTACTAAGTATAGAGAGACTTAAGTTTAAACAAATAGTTTTCATGTGTACTCATAGATGGTCTTGCATCAGATATGCATAAACACTGTAATTATTACTCATCTAGTATCAAATGAGTTCAGTTATCGTTATGTTGAAGATATGTCTGTATCTTCACTTCATCAAGCTAAGGAACTATCAATAATATTTCCGGTTTGTTTGATAATGTAATTTCCTCCTAATTTTGCAACAGTATCGAGATGAATGTCTCCATAACGAAGCATTTGTAGAAGAATCCGTTGATAGCCTGCCAATTACGCTAGTCTCCATCGTCAGCAGCATCACAAAGAGATCTAGAGTATGTTCCACATACGTCAAGCATAAAAAGTAATCTGAATTGTTAATATACACCTGATTGCACACTTAGACCTGATAGCCTTTTTGGCCGGCTCCCAATATGTACACTATTCTTTTATCACATGTTATATACAATAACGGTGAGAAGCTTTTTTGCTCTTCCAACGGCTTTTTTGCAGGCACTAGTATATATATTTTAAAGGATGACAAATTCGCTTAATTCATTTACCCTCGCAACACAAGTCCTACATTATTCAATCATACGAATATTTACGAGACCACCAATTGTGGTTTATACTCCAACCTGCTTCACCATGATAATTCTGAATTTCTTATTATTTCCTTCAATGCCCGCTCTCTGTTCAAGAAAATTACTCTTCTTCAAACCATTTTATTTCTTGTAAATACAACTATTGTACTTATCACGAAAACGTGGTGCGAATAATCTATATCCGATTACTCCTTGCATATAGATAACTACGTGCTCATTCGAACTGATAGATGTCATGAATAAAGAGGCGGTACATTCGGCGTGCAAATTTACGGATAAATCTCTTGATGCTATAGACGAATTCATTTGGCTTAATGTAAACTGTGGATCTAAAAATTATCTACTGGTGAGATACATATACATACCACCTCTTGCGGACTCTAAGTTCGACAGATTACTAACAAACATCTTTTCCATTGCTTCACACCAACCACATGCTGTTAAAATCATCGGATGTGATTTTATTCCGCCCAAAATTACATGAAGTTCGACTTCAGTTCTAGGTCGAATTGACAAGTTAGTTGAAACACCAGAACTTTATGCATTAGTCCAACAGGTCCGGGAACCATCTAGAAAGATTAATATACTTGATTTACTGTTAACAATCAACATAGATTCTATTTCAGTGCATTTCAGACATGAGCTTTTAAGAGTGATTAAAGAGTTGTATTGAGTAGAAGTCATTCTTTAGACACCGTACAATTGAATTTTAAAGCTGCAATGATGTTCAAGAGTATATACTTTCATCAACAAACCAGAAAACCGATTGAATTTCTTATTCATTGTTTACCTTGGGAAAATTATTTTACCGCAAACAATATTGACATTACGCTTCTGATGTACACCACAACCAGATATACTGCTTTGATGGTTCTGCTTTAAATATTCGCCACGTGGCGTAAATTGCCATTAGGAGCCAGAATACTTTTAAAATTTTCAAAAGAAAGTTGAGGAAATCAAAACGCCGCCACCACCAGCAGCATAAAGACCGGTATGCACTTCAGAGTATACTTATTGTAATCGACAGAAGTACTTCATCTAAACCTGAGTATTTTATGAATATAGGAAATAAGGTCCCTGATAATCAAAGCTCGGAATTATCAACACGTCAGCTTTTAAAATCCTTTGTGAAGTCAAATTATCTTGACACGACCAAATTCTTCATAGTTGACAAAAAACAATGTTGATGACCCTGATATTATTTGTGAACAATTCAACCAGCATTTATCACAGTCATACAACCCGGCCACTGAAAGCTTTATCAATGCATTTCCAATGCTGACATCCAGACACATATCAAAAATTGATTTCATACCCTTTAAAATGAAGCAGGCCATAGCTGTCCTGAAAAACTCTTATGACGAAGGACTTGAAGGGATTCCCTTATCACTTGTGAAAAATAGTAGTAGACAATGCCCATTATTTTGTTTAAAACCTTTCAACCTATCTATGGAGTATGAGGCCTATCCAACCGTATGGAACACATCTGTTATCACCCCTAGATTCGAAACGAGATCACTTAGTGGTATTGTTAACTATAGGCAAATGAATTTGACATCCGTGCTATCAAGATCCATGGATAAAATCGTATATAAACAGCTCATACCATTTTTGCTTTGGGCTAATCTGACTAGCTCATTCCAATATGGGTTTATGACTAAACGCTAATGCTTCACATCGCACATGGAACTTTTTGATCAAATTACTCAGAGAAAAGATGTTGGTAAGTCAGTGATACTTATCTACTTCGACTTTAGTAAGGTTTTTGATAGCGACTCACACAAACTTCTTCTTCTTAACCTGTCTTCCTTTGGAATACAGAATCTCATTTTATCTGGACTGCAGTCTTTTGAAGAAGAACGTAACCAAATTGTCCGCTTAAGATCTTGCTACTCCAAACCTGTTAAAGTCCGTATGAATATACGACATATGAATTTTGCTAGTTATAACTTCACCAGATTAAGTAATTTTCAAACGATTATCTTTAACTACTCGAATGAAATTTCAGTAGATTTAGTTAGATTAGATTACAAGGTAGTGATAAATAACAAGAAAGTTCAATCAATGACATTTGCAAAAACAATATCTGAGGTCAACAAACCTGATGTTTTTCTTTCTTATAATCACACAATCAGGAAGGGTATACTATTAATAATTACATCATCATTAT
>NW_017385994.1:46097-77063 GCF_000237925.1 Schistosoma mansoni | reverse complement strand
CCTTTGGGAAATTATTTTACCGCAAACAATATTGACATTACGCTTCTGATGTACACCACAACCAGATATACTGCTTTGATGGTTCTGCTTTAAATATTCGCCACGTGGCGTAAATTGCCATTAGGAGCCAGAATACTTTTAAAATTTTCAAAAGAAAGTTGAGGAAATCAAAACGCCGCCACCACCAGCAGCATAAAGACCGGTATGCACTTCAGAGTATACTTATTGTAATCGACAGAAGTACTTCATCTAAACCTGAGTATTTTATGAATATAGGAAATAAGGTCCCTGATAATCAAAGCTCGGAATTATCAACACGTCAGCTTTTAAAATCCTTTGTGAAGTCAAATTATCTTGACACGACCAAATTCTTCATAGTTGACAAAAAACAATGTTGATGACCCTGATATTATTTGTGAACAATTCAACCAGCATTTATCGCAGTCATACAACCCGACCACTGAAAGCTTTATCAATGCATTTCCAATGCTGACATCCAGACACATATCAAAAATTGATTTCATACCCTTTAAAATGAAGCAGGCCATAGCTGTCCTGAAAAACTCTTATGACGAAGGACTTGAAGGGATTCCCTTATCACTTGTGAAAAATGGTAGTAGACAATTCCCATTATTTTGTTTAAAACCTTTCAACCTATCTATGGAACGTCAAATATCTGGGAGAATTCGGTCTACTGCACTCATCTGTTTTTGACAACCTTCATGAATATTTTTAAGAATATGCACTTGATCAGCAGTATAATGTCTATAATGTCTAATAATGAGTTTTCGTGTCATAACTTCATAATTTGTGTCACGAATGTTAGAATGTTCCGAAAATTTTTTTTGAGTTATTTGATCAGTCATAATTATCGACAACTAAAGGATTTAAATGGATGAAATTAGTTTGAACGATTACGTGTCAGTCATTTCGGAAACCGTTTTAAAAATTTAATGTATTTTGTTTACTATTCACCTAGAAGAACTTTGCGTCCTTAACTGATTAGACACTGTCAAGCAGATGAAGACAGTTCTAATGTCATCACTCCACTATGTAAGTAGCACACAAGAAATCTCCAAATAGAATGCATTCATATTCTTTTTATGCATCAACGTTTCTTGTTTTATTACAATATAGAAATGAGAACAGTGTGTGATGGTCGATACTTGATGTTATTCTTCAAACGTCGTAGATTGTTCGTCTTGGTATCCGTTACTCCGTATCACCCCAACGGTGTGTAAATCATGAAGCAAACACAAAGTGTTGATTGCGTTTATCATTGAAACACATACAGATATCCAAAATTGCAGGCACCAAAGGCAAACATGAAACGGTAGCGCTCTAGAGCAGATGAGTTAGCGTGCGAGTCTAATGAGCGAGCGAGTGATCAAGTCTATAAACGAGTCAGCGAGTAAGTGATTTCTGCTGACATAGTAAAAAACAGAGAACGTTCTTTAAAACGACCAGAATATTTCCTGAAGAATATCAACTTCATTTATGAATTCGAATTTGTTGAGACAGATATAGCGGGCAGGCAATTTTAGTATTCAGGTGGAGATGTAAAACGTAGTAGATAAGTGAACACGTCAATGATAAAATAAAGTGACTACCAACACATTGACTTTCTTTGGTCTTGTATGACTAAGCCGCGCCAATTCAACAGTCACAATTTTATGTTCACTACAAAACAATATTCACTTCGTTGGTTCAATTTTCCTATCCTCTCGTCACTGTTTGGAAAGTTATTCAAATTTATTTGATTCCCCGTTTCATATACTGTGTTATTTATTTTCTATATCAACAGTGTAAATTTACGTTGTAGATAAAAACAGATAAAGTATAAGAAATTGAATGGCATACTTGTTCTGACTTTGATTAACAGATGACTCTGTGCTCGACAGTCTAGAGAATAGTTGAGGATCACAGCTGTAGCTGTAGTATATGTTTTCACTACATTTTGTCTAGACAAAAGTAGTAGTCATATGTCAAATGAAAATTTCATTCAATTTTGTTCTGTCTGCGTCGATGATTATCAGTCATATGAATGTACTGATATAGAGTGACATTCATTATCATTTCTTAAACACTTATCACGCTCACTAAACAAAAGAAAATGTCATATAGTCTGATTATTCGGATAAAATCTGGTGATAAGCAACAAGGAAGTAAAATCTTTCATATTTCAACAATGAAGAGAACTGAGGTCAACAAACAGATCACACCATAACATTCTGTACAATATTATTATCACTATTGTTATATTTGAAAAAATAATTCTTATGTGAAAATACATAATAATTCGGAAGAAATCAAATAGATTTGATGATTATATGTGATATTGAAACACGTTTTCCTGACTGAAACGTCAAGTCACAGAAGTCGATGTGAATAGTTTGGAGTGGACGAAAGGAGAAGGCGTTTTATTCCGGTCATATAAATATTGTTCATCATGAATAATTTGTCCTCGTTGGACAATATTATCTACTTGATCATTACAATCATAACGTTTTGTCGTCAAACACATTGTGCCGAGTGAAGTAGATGTGTTAAAGAAGACTATCTAGTTTTTCAATTACGTTAAGTCTGTAATCCGTCTACTCATAGGTGTTGCATAATTCAAGTCGAAACTTTGTTATATATATATAATGCTTGCAACAACGGTTCGAAATGAGGAAAAGTGATTGTACTCTAAAATACAAGTTAATAATCTACAACGTATGCAGGCGAGTAAATGCGATCGCATTCGCTGACCTCTCATCTCAGGTTGACTTTTTTACTTCGAAGTAATCAGTGCATATCGGAACTGAATGATGCCGCATATAATACATTTGCAGAGATCCAACGTGTTCAGCTGAAGCCATATACCCTAATCATCCTGGCCCATCAACCACGCTTAGTGTGGCCTATGAATAATCGGATTTCGCCATGCGAGCCGTTCGGGAACAGAACATTGGAAAAAGTTGGCAACCTCTCGAATTTTTCTCACGATGCCTCACCCTCTCGGAGACGAGTTATGGTGCTTTCAGTGGAGAACGGCTAGCATCCTACTGTGCCGTCAAACATTTCATGCCCGCAGTAGAAGATCAAAATTTCATCTTATTCACTGGCAATAAACCTCTGACGTGTGCTCTGCATACAAAATCCGACGGCTACTCACTATGAGAGTGCAGACATTTTGAACATATCTCACAGTCCACGACAAACCATCGGCACCTCGAAGGCGAGTTGACCTTTGCTGACAATACTATGCCACATAATCGAAGTGAATGCAGTTACTTCCCCGTTGCTTGATCTTCCTGACGTGGCTGTCGTCCAAGCACGTGATCCCTTTTGTACAGAAACACAACATTCTACATCACTCCAACGCCTCGAAGTACCTTCAACTTCCACCTTAAGTACTATGCTGTGTGATAACACAACTGCTGTTCCTCGACCCATTGTACCCTTTGATGTACTCTCTGTTCGTCGGCATACTATATGTAACGAAGTCGGTCATAAGAACAGTCTGTGAAACTAGAAATAGCTTGAGGTTTAAGTCAACGAAGTGTTCTCACGAGTTTCAAAACAAGTACATAAAGCGAGTACTGGCTACATTGGCTTCAGGCATAGGAGATAATAGAAGGTATGTGACTAAAAAGGTCAACAAGGTAGAAGAGCTTTTGCAGAAGCATAAGAACTTGTTCCCGAATAAAAAGGGATGCTGCACTTTAGTAAGGGCCAATTTTTTGTCCAAAACGTCGAGTTTCATATGCCACTATTGATGAAGTGGACAAAGAATAAGATTGACTGGAGAAATCGGTTTTATACAAACAGTTAATTATTCGACATGGGAAGCATCAACTATTGTTTGGCAAAAAGTGAACAGAACTATCTGACTATGCGCATACTTTTCTAAAGGATTAAATCACGCTATACAAAATCATCCATACAACCTTTTTTGCCAGAAGGCTTTTTATTAAAATTAACGTTGGACGTTATCTTTCTAAACTTGATTTATCTGAAGTCTACTTACAAGTGGAGGTTGGCGAAGATGCAAAGGACTTGCTAAACAACAATATTTACCACGGACGTTATCCGTCTAACCGATTACCGTTTGGCCTGTGTCCAGCTCCAGCATAATTGATACTACGTTGTCCAACCTCGAAGGTGAAGCAGTTTACTTGGATGTTATTATAGTTGTTAATTCTTTTGCTGACGAACTGGTGGTAGCATATACAGCAAATCGATTACATCCCTCGGCCATTAAAATACTTGCGAATGATTTTCAAATTCTATAGAAACCAAATGAAAATTTTGAACAAGATGAGGTTTTATCTCGACTAATTGCGAATGAGAAGCAGGGAAGCGAAGATTCTATCATTGCACCGATATCATTGGAGGGAGACATACATCTAATATTACAAGTTGCTATCAATCAACACCATTATTCGTTGAGGACATTAAACACTGTACTCTTGAAGACGTGGAGATGAAGCGGATTATTAAATATCACTCACATGGTGAGCCTACTCTTATAGACAACAAAAACATTGAACAGTATGCTCATCGAGGAAATTCCTTATCACCTATGGACGTGTGCTTTATATTTGTAAGTCGAGTAGTTCTACCTGTAAGGTCACGCTGTGCTATGATGTAAGAACTGCATACTGCAAACTAACGGCCAGCCCTGATGACTGCACTTGCACGTGGCTATGTATACCGGCCGAATATTGATGATGAGATCGGAGAAAATGTTGCGAGATGCTCCTCTTGTGCCAAAGCCATCTAAGCCTTTGGGGAGACGGAAATGCAGAGTTGGGGTACACTGACATATCCGTGGTCGAGAGTGCATGTATATATTGAAGAACTTATAAACGAGAAAAATTTCTTGATGATGCCTTCTTCAAGTGGCCAGAGGTCCACTTAATGGAGTTTGTCTCGACAAAAGCTGCTGTGGAAATAGTGAGACAAGTATTCAGCTGCTTTGTGTTTTCAGATATTTATTGGTGTCAGATAATGAACCACAGTTTACATCTGCTGAATTTTGGAAGTACTTAATTGGGAATGACGTGAAGCATATCAAGACACCCTCATACAATCCGCCGTCCAACGGTTTGGTCGAGAGGTTCGTGAACACGTTTTAAGTAGCACTGCTTAAAGCCGAGAAAGAAGGCTAAATAGGAGATATATTTCAAAGATTTTTATTCACTCACCGTGCAACATCTAACCCAGCGACAAATAATCAAGAAGAAAGATTAGAAGAACAGTGGGACTGTACTGTACTGCACCGTTTTGTTTAATTGTACTAAAAACACACACGTTTCGCCTGTAAACAATTACATGATCACGGTATTATTTCGATACCACCATATCACCAATAAATATATCCTTACTACAATCTACAACTGTCCTTCTAATATATATCGTACTGCGAAATATATCTTATTAAATGACATGTAATTGGTCTGAAGTGATGATCATGGTCAACTGTAACCCGACACTCTCACACAATATTTAAAGAGGGCAAGTAGCATATTCCGAACAAGGTTTCACGTAAAATGTCAGCCTACGTCAATGAATTCTTACATGAGTGACTAAATATATCCATGTTTGTATTGTCAAAATAGAAATGTCAACCACCAATGGCATATTTTCGGGAGTTATTATTAAGATGTATGTTTATGTTAATAGCTGGCTAATGTAACTCTTACACGCAAAATCATTGTAAATGGAAATAATTCCACAGACTGGAACAAAAAATGTTTACAGTAGCTTCGACATCTAATTGAAGGTGATGATGATGAAGAATACTTCCGTTTCTACAGTGTTATATAAAATGAAATTGATAGGTCAATTATCGGATATCAATATGGGTAAGATAGAGTCAGAGACAGTAATGTAATTACAGTGTTCATGGAATTCTATATTTCAGGTTAGAAAGTACCGAAATAAATAATACCGTGTTAAAAATATCATGATTTGATCGGATTAGATAAACATGGAATGGATGTCTGTAAACAAGCGAATGTTAGAATATCTGAATGTCAACATGTTTGTCTGTTATAGTGACTGTAGTACGCTCAGAACACTGATGCCAGCATCCACTATACAAATCATTTATTTTAAACATACCTGGTTTGTATGCCGGCAAAAGAGAACACATCACTAAATTAAACAGGAAATAACATTTAACACGAACAAGTTATATAATAGTCATGATTGTGGAAAGAATGCATTTCGGAATATGGAAATAACTTGGTTGATGCAATAGATGAGAATGTAAATAACATTCGCCTATTGATATTTCCCAGCATTCACCTATAACTTAATCCATACTAGGTTATAACGGTGAGGGACACTGACGAGTTTTGAAGACTTCATTTAGTGCGGGTGAATAGTCGGTACATGAATAAATGCGTGACCAAATTTGTCGCTTTTTAAAGTTAATGTGATTAGCCAGAAAATAATTTGCGAATCCAATAAACCATAGCTACTGAACGGTGACCTTAAAACGGGTGAACAGGAAGATTTAGAGCCCTCACTAAACCAAAGATGCGGGATGGTGACTATAAAACGAGTGAACAAGAAGAATAGAGCCCCTTCACGGTCGAGGTATGTTGTAAAATTGACACGGTATTTTCGGAAGGCATGTATATAGCAGTAGAAACAATACACACACATAGTGCAAATGTCAAAAAGAAAAGGGACAGACAAAAGCAATAAAAAGAACGAATTATACAATTCATAATACAGAACGGAATTACTGAATTGCACCCTCTTCCATAGTGGGTGCATAAGCAAAGTTAACCATAATCGAAATCGGTTGCATGTTGGCTTCTATACTTTCATAAATTATCTAGCTTGCACTATTTGACATTATCTGGAAAGCACCTTGTACTGCTTATAAATATTATGATGGAGGTGGAATGCAGCCTTAAGCAAGCCGTATATTTAATTATCTTTACAGAATCATAGTTTCTATAGCGACGAAAGTCATTTCTGTTCTGATCGATCAGTATTATCTGTTCAAAGCCTTAAAACTTTAGAACGAATTTCAATTTTGTTGAGAATTTGCTTTAGAATGTCAGCATCGTCGCGTGACGTTATAGTGAATTGTCACACGGTGAAGTTGAGTGAAATGACTTCGAATCACCCGATGTGAACTCAATTACTAGACAGACATGATATCTATATGTGCCCTTTATACAATAAACATGAACATATCTGTCATTCAAGAGGTCAACAGAATCCAGGCGACGAAAATGCTCTAACTCAATCAAAATATCTTCTCAATAATATCAAATTAATAATTGAATTCGAAATTGTTGAGACAGGCATAGCTGGCTAGCTAAATAAATATTCATGCACGAAGGCTTAGTGACGAGGAAATCCATTTCAATTCTGTTGCAAAATCAATACGAATTTGAACACTAGAGGATGAGTTAAAATGGGTTCGACCTCCCTTAAAATCTGATAGCGTCCACCTTACCACAATAAATAACTCCAATCATTATTCAAGTTTGACGAAGATGATAATGCGAAAAGTATTTTGATACCTCATCGTTCTGGATGGTAAGCTAATATTACCAAGGTAGGTTTATGGTGAAAACAAACTGTTTTCGAATAGACAAAGTGGATTTGAATTTTCATATGGCTGAGGTTTCGATAAACATTGATATACGCCCTTAATTACATTCGGACAATAACACAATTACCGAGTCACGATCAATCTTATGACCTGTTTCAATTTTGTGTTTGGCAATAGAGAATGATGGATGTTTATCCTTTGCTGTTATTGAATCATTTGATTACACTTGTTTTTGCAACCATTTCGGTATATGTTCACACACACATTCAAAATAATAAACACAGTGAGATATGACGCAATCGTTCCTATGTCTTATTATCAAAAGTGATGAGGTATCGAATTGTATTCTTAGTATCAACATATGTCGGTGTCATTTTCAGTTTCCAACTGTTCTCTAAGACCGTACCTTCATGCAAAATGAACTGATCAGAATTCCCTGATGCGTTTCACTCATATGATTGTTCCACGATGATCTGTAATTCTCTCATTTGCTCAGATCTCCATTTTATGGTATCTTGATGAGTTATCCTCCTTTTCAGTCTGTTGACACTTTATGTTTATCACAAATCTTCTTGAATAGAAGGTGAGGCATGTTTGCAGTTACTTCAATGTCTGACCTCAGTGCTTCATCATCATCATCTTCAAAATCGTTATCAGCATCAGCTTACTCACATTCATTGTGGAGGTCATGTTCATATTTCCAAAACTTATGTAAACACTTCAAATAGTGAATTGCTTTACATTTATTCTTCATTTATTCTACCGATCAATATCCCGCATGACGTAACTTATTTCGCAGATTATTCTTCTATTCTACTTGATGTTCGACACTAGTTTTTAGCATTTCAAAAAATTTCTTTCTAATTTCCATCAGGGATGCATACGAAATTCAATGCCAGTCTGATGCAAATTTATTTGAAAGATGTATTTTATTGAAACTTGGGATTACCATGTTCAGTGGGATTCTTTGGCAATGGGTTGATTATGTGAGTTCAATAATAAATTACTGAGCATCAGCCGACTGTATGTTTATCTAGTACCCAGTTGTGAATAGATTCTATCATTCTAGTCACAAAAATCGAAGTGAATAAGTTCTTGTGAGGAAAATCGCGATTCGACCGAATCAGAATAACATAAAATGGATTTCTGTTTGAGGATCAGTAAGCAAGTGACTGTTCGAATATCTGAACTTAAACGTGTTCATCTGTGAGAAAGACTGGAGTAGGTTGTGAACAACACAACAGCTTCCGATATGCAAATCATCCACTTCAAGCATATCTGATTTATACGCAAGCCAAACAGACCACATCACTACGTATAACTGTAAATCACATTTGTACATGATCAAGTCGTAAAGTTGTCATGATTGTGGACTACTGCAATTAGGAAGGTGTAAATAACTTAGGAATCGTAAATCTCATGATATTTGTAAGTCAAAATGAAGCTTCCGACAAGGAGGACACGAACGTCTACAGTCTAGTTGTTGAGACATTATACAATAAGAATGTAAATAATATTCGCCCATCAATATTTCACAGAATTTGATTATAATTTGATCTTCACTAGGATATAACGAAAAGGGACACTGACGAGTTTCGGAGGCTTCATTTAGTTTGGTTGAGTTTTCGGTAGATGAATAAAATGCATGATCGGAATCACATGTATTTCACGTTAATAAAGTTAACCAGAAAGTAATTTTTGAGTTCAGTAAACCGAAGTTGTGAGATGGTGACTATAAAACGAGTGAAAAAGAAGAATAAGAGCTTTCACAGACGGGGTTTGTTGTAAACGTGACACAGTATTTTCGGAAGGCATGTTTGTAGCAGAAGAAACAATACACATACATAATGCAAGTGTAAAAAAAACGGACAGATAGAAGCAATAAAAAGAACAAATTGTACAATTCATAATACCGAACGGACTTACTGAATTGCACCCTCTTCCATAGTGGGTGCATAAGCAAAGTTAACCATAATCGAAATCGATTGTATGTTGGTTTCTATACTTTCATAAATTATCTAGCTTGCACTAGTTGACAATATCTCGAAAGCAACATGTGCTGCTTATATGTATTATGATGCAGGTGGAATGCAGCCTTAAGCAAGCCGTATACTCAATTATATTCACAGATTTAAATTGAAGACTTGAAATCTAGATAATTCTATACGACTTGTATTACTAGACTCATTTGAAATAAGATAATAGATGATTTTAGTGTTTACTCATAACTGAATCAAGACCTTCTAATAATTGATGAACAAACTATCAGTACATTTTGGCTTCGGAAAAGTATTAGTCATATGGAAAATGAAAATTTCATTCATTTTTGTTTTGTATGTTTAAAAGATGATCAGTCATATGAACGTGTTAGTAGAGAGCGGCATCCCTCATTATAATGACAACTCATATCATGCTCATTATACAAATGAAAATGTCATATCATAGATGAAATCTGGTGATAAAGAACGTGGAATTAAAATGAATGATATTTGAACAACAAGAAAAACAACGGTCAAGGTTAACAGACAGATCACACTATCACATAATAGAAACTATTCTTATCATTATTTTTACTTTTAGAAAAATAGTTTCTTACGTGGCAACGTATATTAGATTGAAAGAAGCCAAATAGTATTTGTGGTGATTATACGTGATATTGAAACACATATTGGTGACTTAATCGTCAAGTGACTGTATTCAGTTTGAACAGTTTTGAGAGGATGAAAGAAGCAGGCGTTCTTTTCTGGTTAGACATTAACTGTTCATCGAGGACAGTGTGTTCCTTTTGATCAGAGTTATCTTCTCAATCACATCAAATATACTTATGAGCTGTCAAAGACTTTGTGTTGTCTAATGATAAAGATATGTTAAAGATGATTGTCCATTTATTCGAAATAGAGAAGACTGAATACAAAGAAGCAACGGAACGAACAATCGTTCGTAGATATTAGAAACTGAAATCGCACTCCACTGTCTCTCTGTTTCGCACTGTCAATTAACATAGCTTTCGTGTCATTCTCGGAAAACGTTTTATGCGTTGTATATAGCTTATCATCTGTTTTGCCTTAAGTGCATATTCTGGAAAATGAATTAATGCATCTCACCGAGCGTAAGTTGATCATTGAGACTGTCCTGATTAGATTCCTGCTACAGAAAACAACTCGGAATACGGCAGAATAGAATGCTTTTTAAGGATATGAATAGTCCGTTCTCTGAAATCTACGATGCCATGTTTCCTTTGAATTCAATATTCTGTCGTCAACTATTCCTACTATGTATGAGGTTTCATTCAACTTGATATCCTGATTTCAGATAACAGTCATTATTTGAGATCGTTCTGTAGCTTGTTTCCCGTAGAGTTTAATTATATTAAGTTCATCATCAACAATTGTGTCATCACTGCATATTCGTCTGGCACTTGAGGATGGAGAATAGATCGAATTACTTTCCCTACCTGGAGCAACCGAATCCGCAAAGTCAATTCTAGTCCGTTTCTTACTTTTCCATTGAGACTCTCTTCGATGAATTTCATTATGTTTTGATAATTTTGTAAAACTACTCTGTTTCACCACAGACCACTATAGCATCATCTATAAATACATTTCTACAGCTTCTACCGGAAGATATACGAAGAAAAATAGTGAACGAAATTGATGATTATTATTAGGAAAACACATTTCAGGTTTGGGCTAGACATTAGAAGTCTATTCATTGTCATTTTACTGATGACTTCAAAAGGTCCACCACACAACTTGTCAATCGCTTTCTGTATTTCTCACAATACAGCAAACGCTTTCTTTTTAAAGCTTGTCAAAGGATTATGAAGAAGATTGAAGAATAAGAGGTTATATACAAGACCTGGCAAAATGTAAGATCTGATGTCGCATAACCTTAAAAGCATGTAGCCTCTTTATGTTGTGAAACATACCTCATACTTACAACACATTTACTAAAAACAATATGCGAAATAGACATGACGGTATAAGGAGACACTCCACTGAATACTTCATCATCTGAATCATACTCTTCTCAAGCAGATTAACTGATCTGCACTATCACATGCTGAGATGACTTTTCCTCTCATAATTAGATATTAATCAATGGCATTGAATTGACAAGGCACCACTGAAAACAATTTTGATGTTGATGAATTCACGAAATTACCCAAACAGTCTTATTATTCGACAACAAATAGTGATTGTCAAGGTAACGACATTTTGATTATTGTTCATATCTGTCTAAAATAAAACAGTACACCTCTACTGTGTCAGGAGGAAAACTATTTTTAAATATCATGCAAAAAACAAACATTCCTGACTTATTTCATCAAAATTATTATTCAGTTATGAATGTGTAGAATTTTACTCATTCGTCAGTATTCAATGTTTAGTGTAAGTTAAGTATACACTTGACATTATCTTATCACTGTGATTTTCTTCTATATTTGAACACAGATGATATAAAATACAAGCTCAACTGATGTGAGGGCATAGATCATTGAAACACACACAGGTGAAAATCAGTCTTCTATTTGAGTATTGACAAACATGTTAGTTTTCAGATACAATGATCAATGTTATAGTTTCAAATGTGTTTCGTATAAGAAATCGTTCTTCACTTTTAACAGTTCACTTTCAGGGGAATGCATTATATTCCTCTGATTACAATGATTTGAGAACTCAATCTATGAAACTGGGCGCAATTGATTCTATTTCAATGTACTCAATAGGAAAATCATTTTCCTTAATGATCTGGACATCTATTGACAGTCAATGTTATAATGTGGTATGCAAATAGAATGGATGTGACATTGTTCAGAAGTTACGAAATTTTATAAAAAAAAACGACGGTGAAATCGTTTAACAAAATGTGCTTATTGTAAAAAAATCCATGTGTAAAAGAGTATTGGTTACCATCCAATCAAAACAATTAGTGCTACTTTGATTTTAACCAATCAAATCAAAACAACTCATCTTCGACGAATAATCAATACATGATTACAGACAACAAACTGTTTGTTCGTAAACAGATGAGCACACATTTTGAAGTACAATTTAACCAATCACCTATTTCAGAATATCGTCTATCGCATAGAAGAGAAGTTTTATCCACAGGGGTCAGGAATTTCAACCAACAGTGAATAAATTTCAGCTCATGATCTCAACAGCCAGAAGAATATTGGTTTACGATAATGTCATATACCTCCATGATTGGTTTATAAGGAACATCTGATTTTATTAAATTCAATCTTTCTAATGGTTACTTTGAATCATCGAATCAGAAGAGAACAACTTTACACTTCAAAAGTCTATATAAATCCGACAAATTCTATAAAAATTTGATTTATAACTTGACATGATAAGATGAGGTAAGTGTTGAATGAACATACGAACTGAAATTGAAATTGAATTCAATGAGATACCGTTGATTTGTTCATCCTGATTATTTTAGATATAACTTTTCGCCTAGTCTATGGATACTAATTTATCTTTTCTTCGTTTGGAATTACAAACGTTTCAACTGCAATGACATCTGCAAAAACCCTGATTTGGAACACTATGAGAACGTCATTTTTGAGAATGATACATATAGATATGTAAGTAATCAGATACATTCTAATACACATATTCCAGTCTCTTCATTATTATTATTCAATGAGGATTCAACGTAATCAACCTCAACCAGTTTCGAGTGAACGTTTTAATAATAAGATAGATTTCAGATACGTGAGTTGAATACACTTTATAATAAAAATATTTCTCCATATGTTTGCAACATTTTAGGAGGCTCGTCCTCAATTCTCGATTAGTTTTTACGGTAGTCACGTTGAAGAAATTGATTTTCACGAAGATGGTAAGTCATAAATTTTCTTGGAAGTCAAATTATTATTGAGTTTTGTTGATGAAATTACTGATCATGAATCAAAGTTGATTCCATTTTCTTCAGTGAATGAGTTTTGTGCTCCTTGTAACATGCAGAACGTCTTTCAATAATTTTTTTCATTGTTCAACATGGTTTGACTCTTTATAGCAAACCAAATACAGTTCAGTTTTATTATTTAAAATTGTTTATTCATTCATTACAAATTTATCAATGATGTGACATGTTTTCATCCAATAGATGGAAATACTGCATATGAATTTGGAAGGTCTTACATTGGAAATACTTATAATTACATAGAAAACTATAAGAAGTCTGATACTGCAGTTTTGGAAGAGAGTGAGTTCTTATATTATTCAGTTATTCTTTGTTTTGATCACTTTTCTCACACTAATTTTGTATAAAAGATTCAGTATTTATCTTGATGATTACAGAAGTGGTAACCAATACAATGTGATTGTTGTGTTTGTGTTGTTTTTACAACAGAATGTGTGTGTATCGCAGCAGGTGTTGAATGCTGTAAAGTGAAATTGGTAAATTAAACAGAGATCTACCTAAAAATATACACTTTCATTGAATAGAAATGATAAACCATGTGGTATAATTGCGAAAGTGTAAAAATTACCAACCCTCCAGTCTATAAAAAACTACAAAACAGAAGATATCTCATCCACACGATACTTCATGGTAGACTGAGTGAATAAAAGTGATCACTTGTGCAATGGTAAGCTATGTTGTGAGAGAAGGCGGTTTGGATTATTGAAGCCTATGAATTATCAAGTTATATTTGAAGTCCTATAGACCTTTTATAGCACTTACTTGATTCTTGAATGTTTAATGTCTCGGAGTTGCTATGTGTTACTATTCGATTATTCAAGACTATTTTTGTCATTGTATTTGTATGATCATGCATTTCGAATCCGTGCACTTCGTGAAACAGCTGACCAATGAACGTCCGTGAACAGTCCGCTAGTACAAGATGATTTACTCATACCAGAACACTTAAAACATCAATGTGATATTCATTTATTTCGGCCAAACGTAAGAATTGATGAATAAAGGGATCCAAAAAGCACTTTGTTGTTGTATTGTCGAATGCCTATTAAACGTCTATTATTCAGTCAGAAACTTCTAGAAGAAATTTTAAAGAACTGAAATATTCTTCTCAGTTGATTGTGTTGAAACGTTCATCATATTGTTGAATTGATAATATTCCTTGTACTTTTCTCATGAGAGATAATTTAGCATTTAATTACTCCGGCTCATTTAAACCTGTAAATGGAGACGACAACTTGTATAAGTCGGAAGTCCGTGTTAAAATGTATATTGATTGAAAAACATAGATAATCAATATTCAAATATTTAAACATCCCTTTTGATTTTCATTATTTCAGAGGAATTATTAGGAGCCAAATGGACTTTTTCGATAAACGTTAATGGTTCAGGTGAGTAAACATTGATCGGTCGTTCGATCACACGCGTGAAACTTTTACACTTACATCTTCACTACCTGTGATTACTCGTAATTTGCCTGTTCTGTTTGAACATATTCAACCTTCCAAAATACTAACAAAAGAATGAAGGTGCTACTATTCTGGCAAACGATGGTAGAATTGAATGCGAAATTCACTCACTAATTGAGTACATCCATTGAAATATTGGGAACAGTTGAAATGAACTGTGAATGACTGGATTTGACAGGCAATAAATAAGTCATTATGGGTAATTGAAGTCACAAACTCATTCTGCTTGTTGGAAAATGAATGCAGAGATTTATTATCATTTCAGGTTCAAGTGGAACTTGATAAACATTCTGTGTTCCAAAATAAATGAATTGTGTTCTACAATGGTGACAAAGCCATTGCTGCACACATTATATTCATCTACACATCCTTTCATCGCATAGTCATTCCCAAATATTGACGTTGCAAACTGAGAAATCGTTATCTGAAGCTATTCGTTTCTCATCTACAACAAATGGACACTGAAGTCAGAATTAGTTAACTGATAGAAATCTTTATATATATACCACCAATTTATTTCTCAAGTTCAATATGTAGACAAACACTCCTCAGATCATGTCATGCGTACTGAGTGTCCAGTTTCAAATTGAATTATTTAGGATATTGCGCGAAAGTTATTACATCCCTGACTATCAGATCCCTGATGGTAAAGTAGACGATTTATTGTTCCGATAATAGTAATACAACTTCAGAATCTAGGCATTTCACATTTGTTAGAAGGGATTCATGTCCGTCTCATTTCAATGACGTTCACTTTATTTATTACCAAACCTTTTGAAGAAAGCATTTCAGATAACACAGTTAATATCCACTGAAATCTGTTCACAGTGTTAAATCAAACAATAACTTGCTCATCGTTTAAATCCTAAATCTTGAGTATCAATATTCTTCTTACTGTAGAGGTCACAGCCACAATGACGACTTTAATGCACCCAAATGGGAAGTTATCGTTCCATTATGATAACGTGAGTTGCATAATTTAGTGAAAATGTGATATTGTTTCAAGTAATTCAGACCATTCTACTATTTCATGTTGATCAATATTGTCAAATTAATCTAGTTACACTGAACACGATAGAAAGAGATCAACTTTGTGTAATAGGCAAGCGGACTAGTTGACACTATTATCAATCCTCTAGTGACACTAATCAAGCAAGTGGTAGGAACACTGAGTAATCAGAAGTAAAGTTCTTTTAGAAGAAACAATAACCAGTTCGTGTCAAATAGTAACTGGCTGTGAATGTTTGCGTACTATACGGAAAGAATCATATTCTGTTGAGTTTTATTTCATGTAGTGACGATCGACTGTTCAGAATGTTCACTGTGGAATATCCTGAGTGCATCATCCTGTCAAATATTCACAATCTCATTTCATTTCAATGGACGGTGATATTCATCTCACAAATTATCGCCACATATCATGATGGAGAGATAGTTCATAACACTTGACCGAAGTTGACAAGAGTATCTATACAAATTTGATTGAACATTCATGTAAAGTAAACTGAGAATATCAGTATGCCTAGTGTGAGTGCGATTAGTTGGCTTTTAATAAGATGATCTAAATGATGATACATTTCTCCCGTAATTATTCGATTTCATATAAATGATTGTGTGGTAGCAGATCTTGTCTCACACATTCAATAATCTTTTTTTCAGATTCCTATGGAAATTGAGGAAAGTCGGTTGCAATCGAAAATCGTTGGAATAATACGTTGTGAAGGAGGTAAGAAATATTTCAGCGAATTATAACTATTATTTTTATTAGCTTTATTCAATATTATATTTTTGGTAGAATATAGAATTCTCAGCACAATGTACTTCAGCAAGTTTCCGTTTCTTACTTCTTCGTCCTTCCTGACGATAAATATTTAGTGATCCCCACTTAGAAGTTTGCAGCACAGTCAATCGACATCTGGATAATGTACATTCTTCTCGCTGAATATTGCCTTCTGCAACCGTTACAGCTAAAACGCTTACTCTTTTCAAAAATGCATCTGAATAGGTTGTGCAATTACTAGGCATAATGATGTATTAAAACAAACAAATTTAGATAACTTTTTGAAATATCTAGATGACGGGAACAGGTTGCCCAGATGTTTAAGCAGGCCGAATCTCGTTAACTCTTTGATGTACAGTAACGTACATCATCAATCACCAGTTAGTTTTATATTACTCTGTACTTGTACCAGGTCATGAGCATGTTATTGAACAAAATCCATGTATCTTATCAGAGAGAGCCTTCTAACAGTGAATATTATTCAGTTGCTTCTTGCGTAAAGTCAGTTCGTGGAAATGTCATTTAAGTGTTGTGGCTCATTGTGCAGAATGAAATTGGAATGATTTTCGTAAACACACTGCCCAAACATTTTGGGAACTTCTTACAGTTATGATTACCGGTAGACTCACCCAGATATGGATATATGAATAACTATATCAAACTCAAAATACATCCACTCATGTATTCACACACTCACAGTAATACAATCAAACTTGCAGTCTTTGATCATCTCAAGACTCAATGTAAAAGAAAGTGTGTTTTGTATGAAGCAGAAATAAAGCAGTGCTAGTTTGAAAATGATATTTCATCTACGAAATGTTCAATCGTCTTGCTTTACTGAAATAAACATGTGTTGTTGAAAAATGAAGCTGAGTTTGAAGAAGAGTTTTGAGTGTACGTGATTAGGTGAGATACAGTGTTTATGATTGAATGTGAGAAGGTTCATCAAATGTTCCGCCAGATGTTCTGCATTGACAGGTTTAAGTGCATTGTTGAGTCATTTAAACAATGAAGATAATTGTCATTTTACATTCTTTGGTTCAGTCCTCACATGAGTGATTTGTACTGCAACTGATCAGTCCCTTATTCATATATATGCACTCTGTTAGGATTATCTGGATGTTGCTAGAAGTCACAAGCATTGTGCGTAAAGATGGATGAGGAATAGCAGTGGAATCAAATACGGTTTCTCAACATCAATCGGAAGATTCAATAACAATTCAAAAATGATTTAAAGCTTCATACAGTTTCACAAGTCATTGAGTATATGGACTGACTGGATAAGTGGATAACCGAATGTAAATGGAAATAAATGGTGCTGGTTTTCAGTCTCTGATAAGTGTTAAATAAGATGAAACGCGCGTCTGAGATTGATATACAAATCACCATTGTTCCTTGATTTGTAGATTTGAATGTTGCCTCCGTGTAATATGCATTGTGAAATAATATGTAGGGGGGTGAATGCATCTATCCCAGACGTCCAACTGATTTCATCGTTAAATAACTCAGAAACGTAACTATTTCATTTAAAATTTAACGGGCCGGTTTAAAAAATCAAAGCGATGTAAACCATAGTTTTTAAAGACAGTCATCACTCTGTACGCAATGAAAAATACTACAGATCCTTGATTTGCCCTCTACTTAATTGAAGCAAAAGGAAGTGCAAATTCTAAATCTCTTTTTCTTTTCAATTTGTCACACAAGGTCTCAAAAAGCCTGAGATATCTGTTCCAGCAAAATGGATCAAAAGTGGTTCGTTGGTGGAGTTTGAAGTCATCGGAGGTACGTGAAATTTGATTTAATCAGCACTTACTATTTTCGCACTTAAAAACATCATTTTTGTTCGCTCAAAATTGAAAATCCCATGTATCATTTAATGGATGATATCCAGGCATGTGTCTCGAATGACGTTTAACTTACTATTTATAACTACCTGTTGATTCGTTGTTCATTATTAAGAATGAATAACGACCGGATTTCAACTACATTAAAGTTTTCACCTTGATGAAGTTAACTTGAACATAAAGTCACAAAATGGATGATGGAATGCTTTCGGTTTCGAAAAATATTAGGTGTCAGTAAGCGATTGTGCATTGACAAGGAAGTGTTCGTTATTATTTTGATATATATGATGTAGAACTTTTCTGAGGCATTGAAGTTGTCATTGACGATTGGAAGAACGATGTCACTTTTCCTTTGTTGTTTAATTGAATCAACATAGTTCAATTTAAATTTTATGTATATGAACAAACGAGTTTATGTCACTTATCTCATTCACAAAAACGATTTCATGGAAAGAAAGTGTATAACCATCAAAGTCAATCACAATACGCTTTGCTGAACTCAGTGACAACGTAGTGTGCACATGTCTGAATGCGAACAGTTATTAAAAGTCATCAATTTCCACTTGTCAAAAAATCGTCAATTGTTCTTTGTACTCAAAGTAATTTCATTCAATCCAAAAATGTAGTCTTGAAATAGAAGAGAAATTGAAGGTGTACTGAGTTTTGCATAATGCACCATGTTGACCATTTTCCACCGAATGGATATGTCACTTAAATCCATCACGTCATTGATTAATATTTACAGGTTTCTTATTTCTCTGTTCTTCTATTCATTAACTTCAAATGAATTCACCTTATTCTTTTCATAGAAATTTGTTCACAATACAATACAAGTGAAACATGCCAAAAAGCGACCACATTGACCATGACATGTTTTTGGTGTGAAAAAGGGAAGAAATGTATAGAAAGTAACGATCAGAACACTCATGGCTTGAAAGTCAATGACTGCCGTGTTGAGGTTGGTAATTGGTAAACTTCATATGTCGTTTGCAATAACCTCAAATTTCACATTCTGAGCAAATGTTTTAACTGAAAAAAATACTTTTGTTGCTATCAATAACAAATGGAATGTTAGCCATCCTCAGTAACTAAATAAAAGTTTTGTATAGGTTGACGACATATGAGTACATGCTTCCGTTTCGTGAAAAAAGTAAACAATGAATCGAAGCATCGCTCACCATCATCGTTTCAAAGCGAATTATGTTTTCAGCTCAGTGAATAAACCGTAATTTCGAAAGTCCTAAATGTAATCGTAGATGTATGTAAATGATAAAAATACACCGATGAAACCAAGTAAAGCGAAGAAGCGTTAACAGTTAGAAATTGTGTATCAGATTAGGAGAATTAGTGAAAGTATGTAGACTACCATTGTTGAATCCCGGAACAATGATTTATGATACTCTGTTGAAAATTATGTAACCTCAATAAGTCGCTTCAATTAAGCTATCAGTTATAAGGCTATTGATTTATATTCGGTTTGTGTTTATATTTGACAGTTAGAACACGTATTTCATTATATCATTGAGTCGTCAACTAGCTGTAGGATCGTGTTTACTGAGCACACTGATTGTCAAATCGCTGATAGATATCCTGAATGATTTGACGAATTCGAATTCAGCAACTATGTATGAGAATCTCTTGTGTCATCATTACTGAAAATGATTTATAATGAATGTAAATTTGCAATGAATCAAAAGAATGATATTTGATGTTTAGTAATCAATGCTTCTGATTGAATCATTTAGAAGAAGTCGGATGTCAACGATTTGAATAGTTCAACAACTATGGAACACAGTGAAACAACATTGGGGATCACTGAGGTTCAGGTTAGTGAAAACCTCATGAAAACTACTGGAGAAACAGATAAACACTAGATAAATATTTAATATTTGTTAAAAACTGATAATTCTTTGTTTTTCTTCAGACTACCAAGACAACGGAAGGAAATAAGCAAGACAAGTCACATTGGTACTTGTACGTTGTAATTCCTTTGGTCGCCTCTCTATTTCTTATATGCATCGGTTGTATAATTTGGAGATGGTTACTTAGAAGAAAGAGAAGTAATGGATGATCCATGAAAAAGTTTTTTAAATTGCTTTGAAAACTCTGAACAAGTTGTCTCAATTCTGCTTTCTCTTAAAATACTTTAGAATTTCATTTGTCTTCTTATTAATTTGGAGAGTTATTTCATGATACATTGTACATGCTTTTGATTGTTAACATGATAGCTGATGTTATCCTTTTTTATAAAATAATAAACACTGTTTTCAATATTCGCGTTATCGCTTTCATATAATTCAAGATGCATAATATCGCATGAGTTCCACAAATTTAACTCGTAACTACGTGGCTTTACGCATAGGTGATTTCGTGATCATTGCAGTCAACTATGAGTTCCGTATGAGTGTTCATTTTGATGGAGTGATCTGTCGAAACACTTTATCAATACCTAGATAAACACTTCCATATTTCGTTGCTTGATTAATACGTATTAGGTAAATGGTGAGCGACAAAATATGGTTATAGAGGTGTCATCAAGACGGATTATGATTCCTTCCATGATTTTATTGTTGATATTTGTATAATACGGTCAAGAGCTTCTTTCAAAGCTTTCTCTTGAAAATGATGTTAACTAGAAGTTTTTTATCCATCAGCATCATACAAGAGCCTTGCGGTTTGAATGATGATTCGATGGCTACATGCGAGAATAGTTCACGTGACATAGGATTTCAGCGTTGCACATGGAATTTCAGATTTACGAGGCACATACAGTCTGAAGTCGACACTGAACCTATTTTTAGTCACCTTAATTATATTGAAGTGCTTTAACGTTATAGCGCATTGCAAATAGAGATTGTCGCTGTCCAGATACTCAATGTAGTTGGAGGCAAGCTGAAGAGCAATGGCTAGATACGGAAAACATTCTGCTGTACTCCGATCACGAAGACGAAAAATGGTCTGCATACTCAGAGAGTTGCTCTAATGCTGTCCAGAGAAGTACAAAATGCACTTGTAGGATGGGAATCTCATGGATCCGAAATTATCAAAGCATCATTGAAAACAATAAAGGAGGGGATCACAATGAATGTTACCCGATGTTGTGAATCCACCAATGACAGCAAAGTTCACTTCTGTTAGAAACTACAATCAATCCTAGCTAAGTGCTCAAGAAAGGACCTCACCATCCTCATAGATCTAAATACCAAAGTCGGAATTGACGACATGGATTAGGAGAGAGCAATGAAAAATTAAAGTGATTTGCAAATCTATATGCATTCAACAAATGGGTTATAGGCCATAGCAACTGATAGACTGACTAGTCTCAATTCAAGCTTAGTCCATGATTTAACGTTAATTTGCTCTCCTATCACAGTTACTTTATGGACTACACGTTGAATAACTCAAATTTGGTCATACTATGACCTGTGTGTCTACAAAATATTAGGCTGCATTAGGTCATTATTCCATTCAAGCGGAAGCTTATAAGAATATTTACAGAAAGTAGAATGTTCTGTTCATTGTGACTTTCAAATGAATGTCATTAAACTGATAGATACCTTTATAAACACAATAGGAGAACACATAGAAAAGACGCCCGTTTAGTCTTCAGATGAAATGTTCTATATTCTATAAATGATACTACTTCAACTGACAATCACAAACCTAATTTTGAATGCTTCATTGTATGATGCTGTGGAAAGTCATCATATAACCAGTCACATTCTGTTCACACTGATAAGCAGTGATCAATGATCAACTGAATCGAATGACATCCATAGAAATGTAATAATCGGTTGAGAATTTACTTTCTCTCTCTCGCATCTATTCCAGTGATTGGTTATTATTTGTTCGTGATAATTCACAAAATATTTCATTGTTTAACAAGAACATTGTCAAATCTACATGCTGATTGACAATACATTATTACTTAGCCTATAAAAATGATCATTATACAAGCAATCAGTTCATGAATATACATACCTGTTCCCGTCCGTGACAATTTGCGAGTAAGAAAATTTATTACCCTTTAAAAAGAAAGAAAACCGATTGGAATATCAATCATGATGTGCCCTAATAGTGAGTAACATAATGTGCCGCAGTTATTCTCAGAGTTCTAATGAAAAGTAGTGATCAAAACAGTGTTCAACCATATCTGATATATGACAAATATCATCAATCGTAATGAATGATATCTCAGATTTAAAACTGTAAGCTATTCTATTCATTCAAACTCAATAGTTTAGATGTTAAAATCCCGATTTTAGCGCTGAAACGTTCAGGTTCAATCTATAGTTGAATTGTAAAAGCGTATTGCTAAGCAATTGTTTCATAGAACAAAACAACTACTCAGTATTTTACTGTTTCATGATGTTAAATAGTAAGCGTCAACAATTTACACAATACACCATGATCAATTAAAATGTCTTTCTATAACTACATATGGAAGAACTCGGTCCACCTCTAATTTCACTAAATATTTATCAATATTTTACCAACAAGTTTCGATAAACATAAGCCATAACGCCTATTAACTATTTTAGCTAATTTACACATCATATTCACAAAGAGGTGTGGTAATGAGTAGCCTATATCTAGAGCAATAGATCTCAGTTAGTTGATTGAATGAATCAAAACAAAATTAACCTCTCTATTTTATTTTCTCAACATCGGATATTGATATTCATTACCATTTGTTATCTCATAGAAACAATAAACTTTCTTCGTCACTGTGAATGACTTATTGACTGTAAATCATGATGGAGACATTGAAAAGCTCGACTGTCGTCACTCTCCATGAGATTATCATTAGCCCGTTTCCTTGATTTGAATAACCAGCCCAAATTCATTGCCTCTTGTTTTGTGAACCTCTTCTTGCGCTTTTTCTGTACAAAAACACCACACTACTATTCACTACATAGTAGTTTGAAGTATTTTTCAAGATTCGTTCTGTATAACGATCGATGCGGTGTTCTAACAAACCATCTATCTTATTTAGTTATACACATCGTCTTAGGTTTTATTTCTTGGTATCAATTTACAGCACTACTTATTCTTGTGTTATTTATGTGGTCACTTTTTACATGCTTCATCTGTGATAAGACCCCTAAATTTATTTCCTATAGTCGTTGATCTCCTCTGATTGACACAGATGTCCCATTTTTTATCATTTATAATACGCATCCTTGTTTAGATAAGTAAGATGTAAGGCACACATCTGTACAAACGACATATGGATTCCCGACAAAGATCACTGGTACTTCCAGCGCATCTTCTTTCACTGAGTTTCAGAAATATCAGGAATCAATACTGATACTGGAGAAGAGAATTTTTCGAATAGTTCACTTGAGGATTGTACAGATGAATCTTCCAGACAGTTAAAATAACTTTGAAAAACATTGATCAATGTAGCTTTGGACAGCAATTAAAATTGATTCAATCCCCTTGCTGAAAAATCATGTTGTTGGGAAACAGACATCGAGAAATAAAAGTCACTTTGTGTTTATTGGAGCGATCTTGAAAATTTCCCGCAATAAACATGATTAGCTCAGGAAATATTAAGAAACATTTTATCCAATCAGAGTTTAATGCGACGTTCTGCTAGAAATATCGCGAAAATGAAAACTCACATGTAGAGCTTCTGATTGACTTATTACTACACCACTAATATGTTCAGTAGTATTCTGAAATTTTCAGGAAAACGCAAATACTCCTAAAATACTATAAACATTGAAAGACATCAGTCAATAAGTCAGTCAGTCATTCATTCAGTCAGAAGACTTTATGGAAACCATCTCTACCTCACACTCTTAATCAATCACTCAACATCTCACTCATTTACTCACTCACTCAATCATTCTCCCAATACATCAACCAATCAATCCATCCTGCCATCCATCTATCACACAATCGCTCACAACTCATCACCATGTGAATCGATCCACTAATGTCTACCTCGTCAAGCTAGTCAATGTAACACTAGTTAAGCAAGAACAATTAATGTGGCAGGATAACATGAATTTCCCGTATTTCGCGGTTTCTCGTCATCCACCTACAAAGTATAATTATAACATACAAACAGCCTTCATCTGCGTGACAGTAGCTATTGCGAAGATAACTTACAACATTTGAAGATAAAAAGTAGTAGTAGTAGTTGGATACAGTGAGGAGACAATGTTGTGTTTGTGAGGGCGACTAGGCAGGGGACTGTGACTGATCGGTGTTGTGAATGAATAATATGAAGTGTGGAAGTGACACGGGATGGAGTGAGAATGTGGGGAGTGTGACGTGGTGATAGTAATTTTGTTTGTGGTTGTATTACGGTTTTTTGAATTCGTTGTATTTATATTTGTAATTGCAATAGTAGTAGTAGTAGTAGTATTTGTTGTTGTTGTGTGGTGTGAGCTACTTATATTGACATAAGTAGTATATATGGTGAGCAAGGAATAGAATATCTGACAGCAGAAGATTGAGAGGATCAAGAAGAGAAGAACAGAAATAAAAGGCAATTTGTGTGAAAATCATGGAACGATGAAGCCTGAGACAATTGAAGAACATTTTGCAAATAGAGTATCATAGTATGATTTTTGCATTTTACCAAGTAACGTTGTAATTTGTGCAAAATATTTAGTTGGTTCTCCTCATCTGTGCTCTCATTCACTACATTTGGTGTCGCTGCCAACGAGTAGGAGGAAGGGTGCTGTTGTGCGGACGGCCGCTGCGGGTCTGGAGTTGAGGTGCTAGTTGGGCCAGTGTTGTGTGGAGAGTTGGCGTCGAGTGGAGTGTTCTGACGGGGCGGCGTTGGCTGTGGCGGGTGCTGTCGACGGAGAGGAGCAGTGGGACGTGCGGCTGCTGGGATGAAATCAGATGTAGATGGCTCAGCAGGCCGGTGGAGTACGGATGTTGAACGTCCCAGTTGCCGGGTGCATGCCGATGTTCGTGCCACGGCAGGTTGACGGAGCTATAGAGGTCAGCGCGCCGCATACTCGACATTCTCATGAACAGTTTGGCACAGACTGCAGTGAAAGAAGAAAGTGGCATGGCGAGCAGAACCACCGCATGAACGAATGCTTTAAAGGGGGGACGAGTCTGCTGTGGTCTACTCATATCCATATTAGTAGTATATGATGTGGGTCAGACATACAATGTATTTCGGCAGAAAACCGATGACAAAAGAACTGAAATAAAGCACAATCGTTTGCAAAATGCATGAGCAATGCAATTAAAGAAGAAACAGCGAACATGGAGACTATTGGTTGTTAATTTGCAAATTAACTGTCCATTGTATGGTTATTACAATTTACTGGGATACTTTGTAATGTTTGCTTAAATACATTCGATTGTCCAACAGTCGCGTTCTGTTCACAACAGTAGTAGTAGCATATTTAGCACAAATTCCAACGTTGCTTGATAAAATACAAAAATCGTATATGGGCGGATGTTCTAGGAATTTGTATACTCGGGCTCGTGAACGCCTTCCAGTGTGGTTAAGCAAAGGTGTAGTCAGAACGGTTAACAACTCTGTTTTAGCCCATTTAGTTCAGACGGGACATAGAGCCGACATTGAGCAATCTTTCACAGTAATATATCGTGTAAATAGCAGTCTACCTAATTCTGTCAGACAGAGAATGCTGCACACGGCTGAGGCAATTGCTATTCTGATCAAAAAGCCAGAGCTCTGCATCCAAAAGAAATATGTACAGCCGCTCCTTTTACCCTGACCAACTTCAGCGTCAACTTGTTAATGATCAATTTTGTAATATGGTGACATTAATTTGATTAATGTTCATTTCTATATCTCCAACTTAGTTTATCTACACATCTTATCAGTCATTTTTTTTATTATTGTCACACCTGTTAACCTTTTAGAGAAATTTATTTATCATCCACCCCTAATCTACTACTATATCTGACCTAATTTATATTATTCTACATATTACGTAATTTCTGATTTGTAATCGCATTTTTCTATCTCTCACCCCCATGTCAACTATGCATATATTCTGATCATCATTTATCTTACGATTTTATTTCACCTATAAACTGATTCAAGTTAACACTTCATATTAGTTATCCCCAATAACATTAACGATTCGATCTTATTTTTATTTTATATGACAAACAACACTCCTTGACTCACATATTACAGTTATGTTAAATTGATGTACTCTGCCTTAAACTTAGCCAATCTTCTTTTATGGATTATTAATTTATAATTGTAGAGTACCTGATGAGAAATTCATTGAAAAGAATATTCTTCGTTCATATAATTGTGGTTTAATATGATGGGAATTTTTTCAGGGAATAACATGTAGCTTAAAAATTAAGACAAGCTCCATAAAGAGTAGAAAAGTTGGATTGTTATTCATTATAAATTGTAATAAAGGTGATGGGATCATTATTCATTTACATAATTCAGACAGCATGCATGTCCGACTTATTATTTGATAATGGATTCCTGATCACCGATATCCGTCTATTAATGTGATGAGCAAATTGTGTTGATTGACATGATGTTCCAAATGGGTACATAATTCAATGTGACAAATAAACTTTCGGAAAACTTGATTAGAATTTGTATTATTACTTTTAAGTCAACAAATGATAATAATGATAAGATTGCAATAACTAAAAACGTACATCAATATCCAAGGTAAAACTGTCCATGGATTAGGTGTTTTATGAACTGTCTCCCTACAAAATATTTACTTCTATGGTTGATTGAACAATTTACAACACTGATAAGATTATGATGATTAACAGTGTAATAGCTATTTCAATTCGAAGAATAAGAAAAACCTTAAATTAATAAACAGCTAAAAATATTCATCATATCATACCATTTTCGTATACTCTGATAGAGCAGAAATATTACTGCCGTTCAATATAATTGTAACTTTGCTACCTGTGTTGTACATTCATGAACTATTGTATAGATCAGCAAATATTTCTCGGAGAGTAACTAGAAATAGAAGAAAATATGATGTCGTTTCCTAACATTTCCAATGATATAAATATATGAAAATGAAGTGCAGTGAAAGTAGAAAGAAAAGACTGAATACAATTTGATACTTGGTCATTTCGTTGATCTTATTGAATCACGTTAATTTAGTGGAATAACTGAGTAATTAACTGACTGTCAAGTATATAATTATCCTCCTATTATTAGACAGTATTTTTGGTCGATCATTATAGAATAAGATGACATTGATTGAAACGTTTTCGGTCTTTGATATACCTTCGCATTGCTGATGATGAATGATTTTCGCTTTATGAAAATATGGAAAATCATGGTTCATAGAATTGATAAAAAGTAGATGAGATGGTAAGGAAGGGAATATTCACCTTTCAAAATCCATCATTACTTACTTGATAAATTACATAAACGGTGTTGTATACCACTGTCCTAATGGTTTATTTATTTCACCGCGTAAAATGGATTATTCAAACTGAAATACTGAAAATAATATAAAGATCTTCTTAGAATTATATTCAGTAATGAAACTTTGAACTGCAGTTAGGTTAATTTAATGAAACTAACCGTAGTTTTCGTGTGTGTGTTTGTTTGTACAATGTTGTGAATTGATGAATAACATGATTTTCAATGGTATCTCTAATAGACAAGATTCAGTATTCAATCTAGTTAAACTAGTACGTAGAAGAACTATGAACTATTCAATTGTTTTTAATAATAACAATGTGGATCATTTACATAGTTCATGATATTTCAGTGATAAAACCATTCCGTTAATCTTCAAAGGATGCGCCATGAATATCTGAATCACCCATTGAATTGAGCTTTATAGATCATTTTGCAGTTTATTTTGATAAGAGCACAGTTTTCAGACATATTTTGTTTTTCTGTTATAGAATTTACACGTAAACCTTTCATAAGGATTTGGAGTTTGAAAGGATTCATTGGTTACAATTCATTAGTTCTACATATTAAGGTATAATATTTCACTCCATTGGTTCTTTGTACGTATTGCACAACAACAACTGAGTTTGAATTATAAAAATTAATTGCAATAAGTGGTTGATTATCAGATGCTTACAACCATATTTGTATCCAAGTGTAATATTGACATATGATGCAAGATAAAGTAATGGACACTGATGACCAAATGAATTCGAATAATCTTGATTATCAATTATAACTGCACATAGTAATGAGTAAACAAGTCGAGATTGTATAGAGATAGAATTTTTAAGAAATACAGGGGTTGAGGTAGTGTTCACATGATGCCTAGAAACTGATAAGAATACAGTTTTTAGGCCGTTTTCGATCTATATCTAGAGTTGTATCCGAAAGATATTAAATTATGCGTAGCCCCCAAGATTTATTCATCGACCATTATTATATATATATATTCTTATTGTGTAACTACTAGGTAACTAGATTATAAATATTTACTTTTCTCTAATTATCAGCTTTCATTGGACCTATTGACTACTAGTCATGTACTGATACTCAAATCAAAGAGAATGATGCGTAATGTCCTGCATGTGCTAAAGTAATCAAAACCTCTCGAAAGACAGAAATAAAAGGTTGGAGAGAAACAACAAATCCATGATCAAGAACGCATGTGGATTTTGTCGGTCCCACTGACGAGAAAACAGTTATCAGTAATTGTTGATGTCTTCTCCGAATGGCCAAAAGTTCACATTCGGAAGTCTGTATCAACGAAATCTACTTTTGAAAAATGGACCCAGGTATTCAGCTGTTTCTAGTGCTCCAATGTATTTGTACGAGAGAATGGATGTGAATTTACCTGTGTGGAAGTTTCCAAGTTTTGGATCGCCAATGCCGTTAGCCAAATCAATATACCCCGTACTATCAGCAGTCTAAACGTGTTAGTTGAGAAGTTTGTGGACACATTTAAATGAGAACTGCTTAAGAATGAGGAGGGAGGAAAATTGAAGGAGGTAATTCAACGACTCCGATCGCAGTGATCATAAGGCGATACCACGTACGTAGTTTTCATGCAGTTAGTCCCCTTTATGAATTTAAATAAAGACAGATCATATATTGATGCAGAATAATATGAATTCATCATATCTCGTGGTTTCTCATCAGCTGCTTAAAACCAACTATATATTAGAATTTTAGTATTGAGATAATAAATAGTGCGGAACAATTGGCATAATTGAATGTAAAGGATTGGAATGACAAAAGGTTATCAATGATAACTATATATATATATGAGCAAGGAGAGGTCAGAGGTTATTAAGTATTAGAATGAGGGAAGCATAAAGGGTGGGTGACGTAATAGTGGAATAGAGTTTATAGACAGATAAGATCAAATGTGTGATAATTTTAGAGGTAATGAAGGAGTCAAGGAATTAAAAACCAATGGGGTAGGTTACGTAATAATTGAATAGAATTTGGAGCGTTCATATAATTTAAGAAAAACAAGTTAGCCGAAATGTGTGGGAGAAAGGTTGTCTAAGAATCGAGTAATGGAAGAGGAATATAGTAAAAACTAAATATGAACTAAAATAAAACTAATAACGAAAAAACTAAAACAAACAAAAATGGATTACCGGGGTAGTAATAAGTTTATCACCGTCTCTTTTTGAATACATAGATCGTGTTTGAGTTTTTTTTATCGCCATCGCTTCAGCAAACCGGAGAGCAGTTGTACTTCTTCGTTTGCTAGTGATTTTGAAAGCACGAGAGATATCAATGGTGTGCCCGGTGTCCAGTGAATGCCGAGCTATTGCACTGTTGAGAGCCCTGGTCCGTCGCAGCCTTAGTTTCTTATTAACATGCTGAGAAATGCGAACATGTACACTTCTCTTCCAATGTATGTGCTTTGGCACGTAAATGTAAATTGGTAAATGCAGTTGGAGCTACTGGTCACTGAAAGAATCACATAACGTTACTATCCTAATTGTAAAACAGTTTTCTTATGCGATGAATAAACTTGACTTAAAGAAGCTACTATGAATTATGAACTGAGTTATATAACTATAATACAATTGAACAGTTACTCATATTTTATTCCCTTCCCAGTCATTGACTCAGATAGCGAATTATAAAATTTATGGGAAAAGTATGCTCATAGATATGACATCTTGATTTAAACCTTACGGGAATAAAATATGTACAGCTGGATGCTCTGAAACTATATTTTACAAAATCAAAATTCTTTCTACAAAGTGTTAACTGCTATTATTCGTTGATTAACTTACAGTACCAATCACATCAATACAACAATCACTATATTAAGCAGAGATGGATAGTGGCTAGCAGTGGAATCCAGGAACGCGCGTTTCGTCCTATTTGGGATTCGTCAGCTGGATGTACATGCATCTCAGAGTTGATGTTCACTCTGGGACTCGAACACAGACCTGGTTCAACGCCATCGGTAT
>NW_017385994.1:0-45897 GCF_000237925.1 Schistosoma mansoni | reverse complement strand
TGGGTTCGAGTCCCAGAGTGAACATCAACTCTGAGATGCAGGTACATCCAGCTGACGAGTCCCAAATAGGACGAAACGTGCGTCCTGTATTCCACTGCTAGCCACTATCCATCTCTGCTAACCATACTTGTGAATTAAGGTATATCGAGGCAATACGCACAGTATGTACATATGCCAATTAGAGACTGACCAGTTGCAGTCCTAACGCATCGATGGGAAGATTCAAACAAACAATACTAAGTGAATCACTATATTATTTATTCGTTTATCAAGCATTAGTAAAACCTTTCGCTGTAGAGGTTACAGAAGGCCTAATCAGAGATATCGTGGTTGCTGGCAATAAGCAGCGCGAAGAATGTACATTCTTCAGGTGTCGATTGATTGGGCTGCAAACTTCTAAATGGCGATCACTCAGTATTTATCGTCAGGAATGACGGAGAAGAATCATAAAGTTTTTGAAGTACTTTGTGCTGAGAATTCTATATTGTATCAAAAATATAATATTGAATAAAGCTAATAATAATAATAATAAAATAGTAGGACTTAAAACTAAAGTATTACCCATAGAATACGTTCATCAGATATCTGAGCACAACAGCTTTATTGTTATCGTTCGAAATATGTTTGCTACGCTTTTTCTTGGAGTGCAATTCCACAGAATACTAGGAAAACCAGAAAACATTTCCACCAGGCTATGATGAAAAACGAAAATAAACATTTTCTAACGTTTCCTTTGCTTAAACAAAATGGAAAGCATAATTCAAAATATTCAATAAAATACACCTGATCAATAAGTTTCGTTCTCCTACTGAGAAATGTGGATTTATAGGTTAAGAGTATGAGCTGAAATCCCATTAGTAAATTGACGAGACTATAATTTACGGACGAGCCAATCAGGAGCGTTTGAGTGATTTTAAGGTTACGGAGCCGATTTCAATACCTGATGATCACATATGGTAGGCTCACAGAGGATTTTACAGAAGACGTGATAACTGAGTGGCTACAACAAATAGGACTACGAAGAAGTTCCTTTATTTGTAATAGTGGTAATCAAGTGACATGTAGACCTTGTGCAGACTGCTGTGATGATGTTGTCTTTCCATGTAATATATGTTGGAGGAAGAAGTCTGCTAGTATAGGGACATCTTTCGCGCGATCGATAATCAGACTAATGCATATTATGATGATTTTTGCTAAATGTATAATAAAACACCAGTATTATTGACTGCAACATTAGCTGAAGCTTTGGTTGTTAAGTGGTGTGAGTATTGTAGAGATATATGCGTAACAAAAATGACAAGCTTACACAGTCGAAGTGCACACAGACAATACTGAAGCTATGTGATCGGGACTGAGAGAGATTTTGAGACCTTATCATGGCTCCAGAAGTCTACTATTATGGAGTCATATGGATGAGTTCCTTTCACTTATGCATTACCACATTAGAACCTTTGAACATCTTGCTAACCTCGACAAGTTTTAGATCATGTAAAAGAAGTGTGTCCACTTTATTATATTATTTCTTAAAATTTTGTCTGCAAAAAGAACGGGAATCAACGATTCAGTTTCATTAGAATCTATTAAATAGACCCGCTCTACAAATACATTGTCAGTGTTCAATCAAATTACATTTTCATAAGTATTCGTATAAGTACATTCTAATTAACTGTATATAACCAATCAGTTAGTTGAAAGTGTTGTCTTGAAAAATAATTATTGATGTGCAATTATGATGTTCGGGCTAATTCGAAGAAGTAGCTTGAATGAGGAAATAATGATTCGGTTTTCTAAAAATTCAGCATCAATCTGTTTCAAATCCTTGAATGAAAGATAAACTTAAACAGTCAGATTATCTCTAAGAGTCATATATTCTGTGAGCTAAGTAGTGTAATGAACGAAACTTGAATGGAGATAACCTATTTACTATTTCATACACAAATAACAAAGAGTGTTCGTGAAATATGAGAACCATACATTGAATCCCTCACTTGCAAACCTCCAATCAATTGTATTTCACATTCTGTATGATTCTTCCACTTCACAATCCTCTTCTATTTTACTTTCTGTTTACTTCAATTAGATCTTCTTGGGCTTCTGTTGCCAACCATTCCTCTATTGATTGGTATTACATACTACTTACGTTGAAAGTCAGATGTGTCATACAACACACTACGATCGGCACCTCGATAAATGAGTATAATACTTTTTGATTAGTGAACTTTATTGTGTGAAGACTGAATGGGTTTTGAACTTCTCTATCTAACATTATTTTGAGAAATATAGGGAACAGTAGAGACCATTATACATCGATTCGAACTGAAAAGTTATCAGAATAACAGCTAGTCGATTGTATGGTGTTAGTTCGTCATATAAATCTAGGGAATAATGAATATGCAGTAATTTATCTAATTATTAACAAAATCTAAATTATTTTCATAGTTGAAATCATGAGTCAATTGTAGCTAGACCACCATGAAAAACCTGAAAGCACTTGACAGCCGTTTCGTCATATTATGGGACTCCTGAGCAGTGCGCATCTACGATCCCTTACCCCCGAGATTCGAACCCAGGACCTACCAGTGTACAGAAGATAGTTAATTAAACAAAAGTTATATTTATTTGAAAAGATGTTGTCAATATTTGGTGTAGATTAATTAAAGTGGAACGTTACTCTCCATTGTTTACGAATTCACAAATACCTTACAAAGTTCATGTTGCCTGATACAGTCTTTTGATCAATAAAATTTAAAAGGAACAGTTATTTTCAGACAAACTAATAGACAAATGTTGTTATATAGAGGATGATAAAAGATGACATACAGTGAACTTTGGTATAGGAATACTACGAATCCAATGTACGTTCAAACGATGTTTATTAGTCAGTTACGGGTGCCTGATTCCAGTACATGATGTCTTAATTAAATGCATTAAATGTTAATAAATGTAACTTCTTCAAATGGAATGATAAAGTTACAGTGTTGATTTTTTCTCTTTTTTATGTGACGTAAATACAAAATGAGTTGAAGTAGAGAGGAAAGGTGCACAAAATTGTATCTCTATTTTGAATATCTTGTATGTAACTACTCTGTCATCTGTTTCATAACTGATGATGTTTGAAGTGAACATGTTTATGTTTTAACATCTGGCTTGACTAAATAAGAAACATAAGTTTAGTGATCATTTTAATTTGTTGTCAATGTGAAAGATGGATTAGTAAATTCGTAATAAAAACTAGTAATGAACATTTTACAAGTGACTAATGTGACTTCATGCTTCATCGATGTCATGAAGGTTACTCCAATAGCATCGTTCCTTATAATATCAATTGATAGTACAGAAGGTCTTATCCAACGACTCAATTTTATAATCAAGACCAATGCTTGACCCAAAAAAAATTTAGATAATAATAGAATTTTTTTATATTTCGTGAATTGGGCGATAGAATCGCCCTGAGAACGTATTATTACTAAGTTGAAAACTATATTTTATATAGTTAAGATCATGAGTCATTTGAAGCTAGACCACCGTGGAAAACCTGGAAGACCTGGTCTGCCGTTTCGTCCTATTGTGGGATACCTCAGCAGTGCGCCTCCACAATCCCGCCTCGCAGGATTCGAACCCAGGACCCACCAGTCTCGTGCCAGAGCACTTAACCAATAGAGCATTGAGCCGGTATCCAGCGGTGTTAATGTCTAACCTCAACCAATCCACGGTGGTCTAGTTTCAATCGACTCATGATCTGAACTATATAAAATTACTAAAACATCCACAAAACCCCCTTGTGAAAACTATATTATTCTTTCATCGTTATTTAAATGTGAGACAGAATTAAAATGGGCAGAAGTCTGCAACGTTGTACATTTATGAACAAATTAGAATGAAGCTGCAATAACTATTAGTGAAAATTACGTTTCTATATTGCAGTGGAGTTTGAAAATATGAAAAACATTAAAAAATATGATACACAGATTTTGTTATTCTTCAACTTCACTACATAGAAATAATGTGAAAAAAGCTGATATGGAGGTGGAGTTTATGATTTCACTGGCAATACTTACAATGTTGGAGTAAACTGAATCCAGACTAGGGCTTTTCTTGAAGTATCAGTTTACAAAATGAAATATACCAATTAAAAAGCATGTTTGAAATAATACAACTAATTATTTATACATTTATTTAAGCGCACAAACATTGGTACAAGAGGGCATCAAATAAACATGTGCCACATAAATCATTTGATTTGTGTGTGGGCTGGGATACTGCCCGGGTTCCCAAATCGAAGCGGGTGGTTTTCTTAAGGGGCCACACTTTTAGCCTTTGATCTAAAGTTCTGATCCAGAAGGCATTTCAGTAACGTAAAGAGACGCAGTCACATGGCAGTCACTGACCTAAAATTGGTTCATACGCCATTTGTTCCTTCAGGATCTTGGAGCCCATATGAACCATTGGTTTGTAATCAGGGTTATCCAAAATCCTCGTTGGATCATCCATATCTACTTACCCGGTTAAAGAGCTGTTCATTCGCTTTCCTCCCCCTTTATTTCGTAATAAGCATCCCGGCCGCGAGAAGGCAGTGAGTAGGACTTCCTGATAGTGGCTGTATACGCGTGACCATGTGAGAGTATTTGCACAAGGAGAGCTGATTCTTACCAGTCTCGGAAGTAACAGGGAATTTGCGGGCATAAACTTTATGTGAATAAACCAACTTTTGTAGTAAAAACTGATTGACAATAACATAACTGTTAAGAGATGACTTCGTTGATACCATTTTTAAAAATCACAAAGTGTCTGGTAACTGTGATTTCAGTAGGTGTCATTGATTGATGGGAATTCTCAATTGTGAAGCACATTTGTTAATGTTATGATTTCAGAGTCGATACTATCACTAAGTAGCTTATAGACTTTGTGATAAATATAATCAATCCTCTGTATATCATTTCCTTCTAATAAAAGAAAACAGATTAAAGAGCAAACCGATATGATTCATATATTTAGTGTAGTGATGTTCTTTTCGATATCATTATAACTATCAGTTAGATAGCCAAAATAGTAGTATCAGTAAATAGTTAGTGGAATGATATGTGATATGTTTCCTTTTTTTCATTTTTAGTCACTGGGATATACCTTGGAGCAATATATATATATTGAATGAATCACACTAAGATTAGGTCCTCTGGTTGTAATTTATAGTATGTTTTGCTTAACAACTGAGAAAAGAAATTGTATCCAATAATTGGCATGGTTCCAAGTGTTTATAATAATAAAACTTAATATACAACAGAATTTGTAAAATACTAAAAAAATCGGTGCTATGGTGATTAATTTTTGAATGAACAGCTGTGTCTTGTTAAATTATTAACAGTGATGTCAATCAGCACAATACAATCTATGTCAGTACTATATGTTGACAGTTAACTACAAACTAATAATTAACAATGAATAGAGATAGAAAAAATTGTCTGTTCCTTATTGTAATGAGTCTATGGTATTTTTTTTGTTCATTTAATTTTTTAGACGTACATCACCGGAAGTACACATCTACAGATATAAAGAACTTCTAGAATGGGCAAACATTGAACAAGGTTTACCCTAAGTGTTCAGTGTTCCGAAATGCACCAAACAAATGATATTAATTAACCTATATATTACCGGCCACCAAATGAGCTGGTACGGCGAAGAGTGAGGAACGTCCGCTCTTCCTATCCAAATGCTCTCACATGGCCACACGCATATAGCTTCTACCAGGAAAATCCTACTAACTGCCTTTTCGTGGCATTACTGTTGTTTACGAAGTTGAGAGGACGAATAGCGACTGTCCGGAGCTTTAACCGGGTTGGTGGACACGGAAAGTCCACCTAGGGCAGTTGGAAGTTAGATCGATGATCGTGAGAATGTTTATATTTTAAAACAGATAACCAATATTATACAGAATGTACTGTGCAATCTGTTTCACGTTAACATGTTCAAATGTTACATGTTTGACAAATAACTTAAGTCGTTGAGTTATATAATATTCTCATGAGTATTGATATTAAGCTTTGTTCCTTGAAAATTCAGGATATAATCTTAACGCTGCATTGATTTATATTAGCAGTCTAGATAGAAACAACTTATTCTGTGTGAACTGGATATTTGGGATAACTGTTTTGGACATTCTTCTTTATCACTGCATTATCATCTTCGGCCCGCAAGAATTCTACTTTCATTTCCTGATAATTGCTTGCTTACGCCAGGTCCCCCTCATGAAGTACCATAAGCCGTCCATCAGGATTCTTCAACAAAAACTTTCCTGAGCATTTCATTTCCATCGTTTCCAGTCACTATTCATCCTTTTGATTTCTGCTTCAAATCCCCGTGCTAATGTATTCCTCGTTCTTTCTCTTTTCTGTTTCTCTTCAGGATTTGAGTTTGGCGCTTGCTTCGTGATGCAGTTAAGTGATTTTTTCAATACATGTCCTATACACTTCCAGCGTCTTTTCCTAGTTCCCTTTTCAGCTGCATGCTGGTTTCTCTCTCACAGTAGGTGGTTGCAACTGTTTGTATTCAGTCAGTGGACATTGATCATCTTTCGTAAAAAAATGTTAAGAGATATCTGCACCTTTTTGATGATGGTTGTAGCAGTTCTCCAAGTTTCAGCTCCGTACACTAACGATTCATACTTTGCTGTCTGCAAATCATCTAAGATGAATACATTTTCATAGCGATGAATCGATTATGATACAAAAGCTATTGTTGATGTGTTTCAGTGATTATCATACGATATATCGTGATTGAAACACTGTTTACAGTTTGTTCTTATCTTGGTAATGTATTATGCAAAACGTGTACCTCACAATCTAAAATCAGATAACATGAACATCAGTAGAAAATTATTCTAATCTGTTAACAAAAGTGTATATGTAAAATAAATTGTCGATACATTTTCGTATGAACAATCAATGAAAAGATATTCAGTGATTATTGATTTCTGATCGTTCTTGTGTAAGCTATCAATTTTCTCTTAAAGAAGGTAATTTTACCATGAATAATTGGAAAGGAAGAATGAATTACTTGTTCATTGACATACAAATATATGTGATGTAGTACAGTGAAGATACAAAGCATCAACAGTGATAAGCATCGTAATGGGTGGTTGTTCAAATCTATGATGAAATTCTTTGAAATGAAGAGTCACTATATCTGCTTAGCCAATTGTAAATGTTTTCAAATGGATTCGACCATATCATTTACTTAATATTTACTAATTCATTAAATATAAGAATATAAAGTATACTTAAAACATTTTTAAGTAGTATATTTATGTCAAACTAAAATCTCTGTTTCGGATAAAATGGAATTGACTTTGATATTATATAGGCAAGTTGAGATTTTTAGTAATTTTTATATATAGTCGAAATCATGAGTCAAATGAAGTTAGACCACCATATTAAACCATGAACCACTGGACTGCCGTTTCGGACCCCCCAGAAGTGTGCATCCACGATCCCGCAGCGCGAGATGCTATCCCAGGACCTACCAGTATCACGCTCGATCACTTAACCGATAGACCACTGAGCTGGTTGACATTCAACGCTGTTAATGTCTAACTTCAACCAATCAACTAAGTTAGGCAACAATTTCACCAATGTCTGCAGTATGTTGATATCTCATAACAGTGCTTCCAGATTTTTTATGGTTGTCTAGCTTCAGTTGACTCACGATTTCAACTATATATTAAAAAGTATAGTTGATTTAGTTTCTTTTTTAGTAAATTTACACTTTATTGATGGTGTATATGTATAGCAGAGTGTCAAAACATGAATGTCTAAACCTGTTTTATTATTAAATGTAGTTGAACCACTAGTAATCTCTACTTTTAAATACATGTTACCTGAGTACTTGTAAAGTTATGAGTTCTTTATGATCAATAGACGGAAACTCGATCGTTTATGCAACCGGTTTTACTCAGAATAATTGATTGTAACTGAATATTAACATTAGATTATTACACTTTTCATTTATTAATTAGTGTACATAAATAAACAAACTGGTTAACGTTTTTTAGCGAGTTAGTTTTTCTACTTGATAGGGTCGCTTACCTCATGCCCAACCCTCCTCCTTTATCCGGGCTTGAGACCGGCATTAAGTTTAGAAGAGCTACAGACGGAGGATATCACCGAACTGCATCACGAGGCAATCCCCAACTTGGAATCCGGAAAGGAAGTGGAAAAGAGGAAGGCCAAAGAACATATTACGCCGGGAAATAGAAGCAGATATGAAAAGGATGAATAACAACTGGAAACAACTGGAAATGTTTGCCCAGGACAGGTTTGGATGGAGTATGATGGTCGGCGGCCTATGCTCCTCGATGAGGAGAAACAGGCATAAGTAAGTTAAGTAAAGTAAACAAACAGACAGATAAATTAGCTCGGAAACAGTTTGATTTGTGCAACCAAAGTTAAAGCAATGTTGAAACGATAAACCAAAGATCAATAGACGTTGCTATCAATAACCAATAGCAAATCTGATACATACTCACACCAAAAACGTATATTCGGACTAATAGTTTGAGTGAGTTATACAAAAAGATCGCATAATTTTCTGTTGTAGTGCCGTTCTTTGATAATAGCTCACTTCGATAACCGTTATTATACCAATCTTAACGGTGTATAAAATCAGAAGGCAAAAGGGAAGCGGCAACTACATTTTTATTGATGAAGGATGCAGACTAGAAAGCTGTGGGCACATGAGCAAATGTAAGCGAGCGGGGCGAAAGATAATGCGTATTGGAGATGGCTGGGAAGCCAACTCGATTTAAGCAAGCGTTAATCAACATTTATTACTTACTTACTTACGCCTGTTACCCCTTGTGGAGGAGCATAGGCCGCTCACCAGCATTCTCCATCCAACTCTGTCCTGAGCCTTCCTTTCCAGTTCTTTCCAGTTGCTATTCATCCTTTTCATATCTGCTTCTATTTCCCGGAGTAGTGTGTTCTTTGGCCTTCCTCTTTTCCGCTTCCCTTCACCATTCCAAGTTAGGGATTGAGTCGTGATGCACATTGGTGATTTCCTCAATGTATGTCCGATCCACTTCCAACGTCTTTTCCTAATTTCCTCTTCAGCTGGAAGCTGGTTTGTCCTCTCCCATAAAACGCTGTTGCTGATAGTATCCGGCCAATGGATGTTGAGTATTTTGCGTAGACAGCTGTTGATAAATACTTGAACCTTCCTGATGATGGCTGTAGTAGTTCTCCACGTTTCTGCTCCATACAGTAGGACTGTCTTGACGTTCGTATTAAAGATTCTGACCTTGAAATTGGTTGAGAGTTGTTTTGAGTTCCATATGTTCTTCAATTGTAGAAATGCTGCCCTTGCTTTGCCAATCCTCGCATTTACATCTGCATCCGATCCCCCTTGTTTATCAACGATGCTCCCCGGTACTTGAATATTTCCACCTCTTCCAGAGTTTCGCCGTCAAGTGTGATTGGGTTGGTGTTCTCCGTGTTGCATTTGAGAATCTTGCTTTTTCCTTTGTGAATGTGGAGGCCTATCGATGCGGAGGCTGCTGCTACATTTGCTGTTTTCGTCTGCATTTGGTCGTGTGTATGAGAGAGGAGGGCTAGGTCATCTGCGAAGTCCAAATCATCTAATTGATTCTGAGAGGTCCATTGTATTCCGTATTTCCCTTCAGATTTCGAATTCTTCATAATCCAGTCAATCACTAGAAGGAAGAGGAATGGGGAGAGTAGACAGCCTTGTCTGACTACGGTCCTTGCTGGAAATGCGTCTGTCAGCTGTCCTCCATGCACCACTTTGCACTGTAGTCCATCGTATGAGTTTTGGATAATGTTGACAATCTTTTCAGGAATTCCTTAGTGTCGAAGAAGTTTCCATAATGTTCTCCTATCCACGCTGTCAAACGCCTTCTCATAGTCAATAACGTTGACGTATAGTGATGAGTTCCACTCAACTGATTGTTCAACGATGATCCGTAGTGTCGCAATCTGGTCTGTGCACGACCGATCCTTACGGAATCCAGCCTGATGATCCATAAGTTGGGCGTCAACTGCGTCTTTCATCCGATTCAGCAGCACACTGTTGAAAACTTTTCCTGGTACTGATAACAAGCTGATACCTCTGTAATTCTCACATTGGCTGATATTTCCTTTCTTTGGTATCTTGATGAGATATCCTTCTTTCCAGTCCGTTGGCACTTGTTCCTCTTCCCAAATCTTCTTGAATAGAAGGTGAAGCATATTTGCAGTTATTTCAATGTCTGACTTCTGTGCTTCTTCTGGTATATTGTCAGGTCCTGCCGCCTTCCCACTTTTGATTTGTCTGATGGCCATCTTGACTTCTTCGATCGTTGGTGGAGTGACGTCTATAGGAAGGTCTGTGTGGGCTGCTTCGATGTTCGGTGGGTTCAATGAGGCTGGTCTATTCAGCAGTTCCTCGAAGTATTCTGCCCATCTTTTCCTCTGTTCTTGAATCTCAGTGATTGTTTTTCCTTCTTTGTCTTTGACTGGTCTCTCTGGATTGCTATATCTCCCTGCCAATTTCTTCGTTGTGTCATATAGTTGTTTCATATTCCCTTCTCTTGCAGCTTTTTCCGCCGTCGTTGCTAGTTCTCCCATGTATTTCTGCTTGTCGGCTTTAATGCTTTTCTTCACTTCCCTGTTTGCTTCTGCGTAGTCTGCTTGTGCTTTGACTTTCTCTGCTCGTGTTCGGCTGTTGTTAATTGCTAGTTTCTTGTTCTTCCTTTCTTGAATTTTGTCCAGGGTTCCCATAGAGATCCATTCCTTGTGATGATGCTTCTTAGGACCAAGAACCTCCTGACACGTTGAAGTTAGTGCTTCTTTTATCCCTTTCCAGTTGTCCTCCAAAGTAGTTTCTTGTTCATTCAGTAGATCCTGTAGAACCTGGAACCTGTTGTTGCGAGTTATCTTGAATTCATGGAGCTTGTCAGTATCTCGAAGGAAGGCTGTATTGAACCTTTGTAGTGCTGTTTGTCCAGTTGTCCAGTGTTTCTTAAGCTTCAGTCTCATCTTGGCCACAACCAGGTGGTGATCTGAAGCTATGTCAGCTCCTCTGCGGGTTCCCACATCTATCATTGATCTTCAGAATTTTTTGTTGATACAGATGTGATCTATCTGGTTCTCTGTGGTGTGGTCCGGTGAGATCCATGTAGCTTTGTGTATGCGTTTGTGTGGGAATGTTGTGCCGCCTATAACCAATTTGTTGAAAGCACATAGGTTTGCAAGTCTCTCCCCATTTTCATTTCTCTCTCCTAATCCATGTCGTCCAATTATATCTTCATATCCTGTGTTGTCCACTCCAACTTTAGCATTTAAATCTCCCATCGGGATGGTGAGGTCCTTTCGTGAGCACTTTGCTGTAATTGATTGCAGCCTTTCATAGAACTGATCTTTAACATCGTCGTTGCTATCATTGGTGGGTGCATAACATTGGATAACATTCATTGTGATCCCTTCCTTCTTTGTTCTGAATGATGCTTTGATTATTCTGGGTCCATGAGATTCCCATCCCACAAGTGCATTTCGTGCTTCTTTGGACAGCATTAGAGCAACTCCCTGAGTGTGTGGAGCATTTTGCCCTTCGTGACCGGAGTACAGCAGCATCTCTCCTGTACCTAGTCTTTGTTGTCCAGTTTGTGTCCAATGGGTTTCGCTGATTCCGAGTACTGCCAAGTTGTATCTCCTCATTTCCATTGCTATTTGGCTGGTCTTTCCTGTCTCCCACATTGTCCGGACGTTCGATGTACCTATAAAGAGTGTTGCTCTGGTTGTTAGAAGGTGCATCGGTCTCGTGACTTCCGAAGAACTTCGGCTTACATCATGAGACGTCATTATTCCTTCAACTCTCAGGGCAGAGTTTAAATGGTTTAAATTATTTTTTCTGGTTAGCGTTTTTTTAGCGAGTTAGCTTTTCTACGGGATGGGGTCGCTAACCCCATGCCCAACCCTCCTCTTTTACCCGGGCTTGGGACCGGCAGTAACTCTAGAAGAGCTACAGGCGGAGTTAATCAACATTTATAGTCGGACAAAAATGAGTGACAGACGTATGATGAATAAGATACGAAGTGTACACCTATATGCTCATATAAAAGTATAGCCAAGGTTAATAAGCGAATGATGAACAAGATCAAAATATGACTCATGACAGGCGAATTGGCTTGGCCAGTAGCTAGGATAAAGTATATGGGCTTAACAAATAAACTGATACTATACTGTATTTGTTCAATCTTATTTGTTATAAAGATTTCGTAGACATTGACACCCATACTTAATTTATGTATTTCGAAAGTATTATCTTAAATGCATCAAGTACTTATCAATACTGATTGAATGTGTATATCAAAAAATCTGATTAATGGATAATGAAGTTTTAATCAGTTTTTTGGGTGTACAGTCATCATCTACTTTCTTACTTTCTTAAATGAAATCCCATGAATCTGATAATATGGTTCATTTAACAATTCACCTTTACATCATTATAATGAACCTGATTATATGGATTCTGTTCAGGCTTTCAAGTTACAGTGGTACTGGGTTCGAGTCCCAGAGTGAATATCAACTCTGAGATGCAGGTACATCCAGCTGACGAGTCTCAAATAGGACCATTTTTTAAAATGCATTCTGCTGAACAAATGACTGGTTCAATAAAAGAATGTTTTTCTTCTCTTTGCTATAATGATGTATGACATGTACAATGACAACATGAAACTACAAAACGTATTACAAAAGAATAATATAAACAAACAGTTTGAATGGTATTAAAATCTAGTGGTTTAAGCAAGATTAGTTCCAACTAACCAGGAATAACCTAAGAGGTTGTTCAATAATGATATGAAAATGTTAGGACGATATATTTTTAAAACAACGTAAAACTAGTAACAGTAATTCATTCATTAACATTCGATCGTCTGTAGTGAATGTGGATACAAATGGATACAATCGAATGTATTTGAACACGATAATACAGAACATTTCAGTAAAATTTGAGAATCGTACAGTATCTAATTTATTTGTAAAATATTGATCAATTGTCTTAGACTTCACTGTTTCTCCATTTCCACACCAATTATTCTCTGTTCTCTATCATTTTACTTCGATCTTCTTATCCTTCTCCTACCAGGTATTTCACTTTTGATTGATGATATATACTACTTATATCTGTCTATATCAGTAGTACACACCACAAGATTAGTCAAATAAAATTGTTTTTGAGCTCAAAAGTATATGGTTATAGTTTCTGTGAAATGCAACAAAAGATTTGGATAAACTATGCAGTTAATTAGATCATACTTGCTCATAACTCAAATAACTCTGTTTTTGTCAAGTTTACGTTTACTCCCTCATAAACAATGAGTTTATTATTATGAACATTAGTGTTTTATTTATCATTATCATAAATGGTGCATATTTTGTGTCCATAATATAATCTGTTCCAATGAAGCCATTGAAAAGGTTGGATACATTCAAACATTTAATAATGATGATTGAAGAATTTATTTTTTGTTTTTTCAATGTGTAACCATGTATGTTGCCATGGTGCATTCAAAGTAGTATAGATGAATGATTTGAATTTAAGTATTATAATCTATTTGTGGACATTGTGCTTGTAAAATTTGGTAAATATATGTCATGCATATAATGCACATTTATTGGAACTAGTGTTGGTGATAATCTGGCATGAAGATGTTGCCTGGATATAGTTTAGTTCATTCAATTCACAAGTCATATATATAAATATAGAAACAAATCAACATATTCTAATCACTGTACAATGAGTTTCCATGTTGCATTATTTATGATTTTAGCTTTATGCTTTCAGATTTCAGATGTTGGTAAGTAATCCAAAAGATGTTTGTACTTTTTTTATTTGAGTATGCATCATGTACTAATAGTAGTGTATTTGATATTTAAGCAACGTAGCTGTTAATCTTGTAATGAGTCTCTCATCTGAAGTGTAGTCCATCAAAATTGAAAGTACCAGCCCTCATCTTGCCTTAGAATACTGAATAAACAGTAAATAATTATCTTCAGACTGGAAGAATTTAAAACGTTTGACTTCATTCGTAGCAATTTCACTGATGTACATAATCTTATAAGATTTGAAATATCCTATCAATCGATTAATACTTATGTAAAATAATGTATTTTTGGTGATGATTGTGATTGATTTGTCATGTAATTATTATCAAATATTTACTACAAAGGAGAATTATAAGCAAAGATGTATAGTGGCTAGTAGTGGAATCCAGGACGCGCGTTTCGTCCTATTTGGGACTCATCAGCTGAATGTACCTGAATCACTTTGCTTGTGCAATTGTGTGAGGATTGAATTCACTTGTTTGTTTGAATTTTTCCATTGAACTCAAAAAGTTAGTTACGAGTATTATTGTAGTGAATGCTACTAATGTTGATAGATATAAGTAGTATCTAGCCCCAGTCGAAAACGGAATGCCCGACAGCAAAAGATTGCAATAAAGAGAACAGGAAGGTAATCTGAGAGCAATCAAAATTACAATAGAATTAGAGGAATAATGGTACTCTGTAATTATACGTCAAACAGCAAGTTGGTTCTCTTCATCAAATCTTCATTCCCTACATCTTTGAGTTTTTTTTCGTCACGCATAATGTATTGTCAAACATGGAGCATCTTTTCTTTAGAGATTAAATTATAAATAGTAAAAATGATGATACATGTGAACTATCACTGAAATCAAGTTGATTCCATCATTGACAGGCAAAAATTAAATACGTCAGTGATTTACACTAAAAATATTCCATTTCATGTAGACAATGTCATAATGATGTCATTATTATGTGAGGTGGCAAATGATGGTTCGAAATCACTGAAATATGCGAGAGAATAGGGAAGATTGTAATTCTGAGTAATTATTGAATTAGTGCGTGTTATAGAAGAATAAGTCGGTAATGTTATCATTGACATAAATCTTCTTTTAATTTATGAGGAAGCTCAAAAGATAAGTCATCCTCATGAAATCGAGGTAACCATGTTCAATAGGCGACCTGATTTCCGCATAAATCCAAACAGAGCAAGAATGGAAACGTCTGGAGAATAAAATGAATTCGTTCTATTCATGTTTTCTCATAAGCAGCATGCAACCTTTAGTCAAAATTATTAATTTAGCTTTTAACAAACGTTTACCTCACTCTCATTTGTGAAGTTAAAATACATATTTAAATCAGAACCCAAATCACAGTAATACAGAGAATAGGGATACAAAGTGTGTAGACAAACGTAGCTGAGATCTATGTGTATTTCTATTTTGAAAGGTATATAATGGAAGGTAGAACAAGTGTTTTCGTTACCCACAATCGTAATCAACATTGGAAGGGATTATGTAAGGTAATTGAATGAATCAGTAATCGCTCAATATGGTAAAACAAACACTTCACTTCTACCTGACGTTTGTGCTGATGATATCATTCAGAAGGATGATGAAAGCTTTACGACCAAATCATCCAGCTCAGAGAACAAACCTACATCAAAAACAAACAAATACGTGAACATCATTATTGTGTAAGAGATGAGTATCAGATGACGACAACTTAATAACAATGAAATTAAACTTTTAGGGATACGATTGAAAAAATGATTTAAAAATTAAAGTTACTTAGGATTAATAAATCACCATGATAGATATAAGCACGTCATACTTTCCTGATATAAACACAGCTCAGGTGAGGTCAGAAATGTCAATGACAATTACCACTGAATAATACAGTAAGACTGGTGATCTTTTAATGTAGAGTAGTAATTAATGCAACTAAAATAAATAATATTTCTATTTTCATCAGAAAGGGTTTTGTGAAAATTCTAGTGTTTTAATGTTTAAATTTATGAGTTAATTAAAGTTAGACTGCCATGGAAAACCTGGATGCACTGGACGGCCGTTTCGTCCTAGTATGGGACTTCTCAGTAGTGCACATCCACGATTACGTCCTCTTTATTCGAACCCAGGAATTATCTGTCTGGGACGTGAACGCTTAAACTCTAAACCACTAAGCTGGCATCCTGCAGTGGCAATGTCTCCCTTCAACTAATCCACGAAACTGCACCACCGTCTATTTTTACTAACTTTCATAAAGTTCATCGATTACTAGTTAGTCCATTTTTTAAAATGCATTCTGCTGAACAAATGACTGGTTCAATAAAAGAATGTCTTTCTGCTCTTTGCAATAATGATGTATGACATGTACAATGACAACATGAAACTACGAAACGTATTATTTTGATGTTGGTTTGTTCTCTGAGCTGGATGGTTTAGTCGTGGAGCTTTCATCGTCCTTTTGAACGACATCATCAGCACAAACTTCTCCACCATCTCAAAACGTATTATCAAAAGAATAATATAAACAAACGTACAAACTTGTGATAATAAATTATATGACCGCGCTTCTTTGTCAATTATGACATCAGTTTGAATGGTATGCAAATCTAGTGCTTTAAGAAAGATTAGTTGCAACCAACCAGGAGTAACCTAAGAGGTCGTTCAATAATGATATGAAAGTGTTAGGATGATATATTTTTAAAACAACGTAAAACAAGTAACTAGTAATTCATTCATTAACATTCGATCGTCTGTAGTGAATGTGGATACAAATGGATACAATCGAATGTATTTGAACACGATAATACAGAACATTTCAGTAAAATTTGAGAATCGTACAGTATCTAATTTATTTGTAAAATATTGATCAATTGTCTTAGACTTCACTGTTTCTCCATTTCCACACCAATTATTCTCTGTTCTCTATCATTTTACTTCGATCTTCTTATCCTTCTCCTACCAGGTATTTCACTTTTGATTGATGATATATACTACTTATATCTGTCTATATCAGTAGTACACACCACAAGATTAGTCAAATAAAATTGTTTTTGAGCTCAAAAGTATATGGTTATAGTTTCTGTGAAATGCAACAAAAGATTTGGATAAACTATGCAGTTAATTAGATCATACTTGCTCATAACTCAAATAACTCTGTTTTTGTCAAGTTTACGTTTACTCCCTCATAAACAATGAGTTTATTATTATGAACATTAGTGTTTTATTTATCATTATCATAAATGGTGCATATTTTGTGTCCATAATATAATCTGTTCCAATGAAGCCATTGAAAAGGTTGGATACATTCAAACATTTAATAATGATGATTGAAGAATTTATTTTTTGTTTTTTCAATGTGTAACCATGTATGTTGCCATGGTGCATTCAAAGTAGTATAGATGAATGATTTGAATTTAAGTATTATAATCTATTTGTGGACATTGTGTTTGTAAAATTTGGTAAATATATGTCATGCATATAATGCACATTTATTAGAACTAGTGTTGGTGATAATCTGGCATGAAGATGTTGCCTGGATATAGTTTAGTTCATTCAATTCACAAGTCATATATATAAATATAGAAACAAATCAACATATTCTAATCACTGTACAATGAGTTTCCATGTTGCATTATTTATGATTTAAGCTTTATGCTTTCAGATTTCAGATGTTGGTAAGTAATCCAAAAGATGTTTGTACTTTTTTTATTTGAGTATGCATCATGTACTAATAGTAGTGTATTTGATATTCAAGCAACGTCTCTGTTAATCTTGTAATGAGTCTCTCATCTGAAGTGTAGTCCATCAAAATTGAAAGTACCAGCCCTCATCTTGCCTTAGAATACTGAATAAACAGTAAATAATTATCTTCAGACTGGAAGAATTCAAAACGTTTGACTTCATTCGTAGCAATTTCACTGATGTACATAATCTTATAAGATTTGAAATATCCTATCAATCGATTAATACTTATGTAAAATAATGTATTTTTGGTGATGATTGTGATTGATTTGTCATGTAATTATTATCAAATATTTACTACAAAGGAGAATTATAAGCAAAGATGTATAGTGGCTAGCAGTGGAATCCAGTTTGACGCGCTTTTCGTCCCATTGGAGACTCGTCGAGCTGAATGTACCTGAATCACTTTGCTTGTGCAATTGTGTGAGGATTGAATTCACTTGTTTGTTTGAATCTTTCCATTAATACTTAGGACTGCAACTGTTCATTCCACAGTTCCAAAGTGAACAGCAACTGTGAGATACAGGTACATCCAGCTGATGAGTCCAAAATGGGACGAAACGCGCGTCCTGGATTGCACTGCCAGACACTATCCATCTTTCCTTATAATGATTGGGAATTAATGCAATATCGAGACAATCCACACAGTATGCACATATTCCAATAAGAGACTGACCAGCTGCAGTCCAAAGTAATAATGGCACGATTTAAACGAACAATACTAAATGAAAGGAGAATTATGTTATTACTTTTTATAAAACTTCCATTATTATAGATGTTGTGATATCACATTTGTCTCTTCCTTAGAAAAGATTTTCATTTACATTTAATATAAAGCTATCGCTATGTAAGTTCTCTGCTTTTTGTCCATTCGGTTTTAAAATTCATTTGTTCAGTGACTTAATTATTTAGAACAGAATACATAATAATAATTTGGCAGGTCACAGAATGGCCAATATTGCATTATTTGTGTAGTACTGTATTATTGATTGAATTCCATAAATAATGCTGCAATATAGACACAAGTTAGACTGGCTTGACATCATGTTCACTGTGTTGCGCTGTTAGGTAATTAGATGAAATCCAAGGTAAACCCTGGAGCAGCATTTCGTAATATTTTATATTCGTCAAAGTATTCGTAGTCTCAAGGGAACTGAGGTCCTCATTTTTACTCAAATTCTTGTCACCCGATTTTATATTCCGTAAGTAATCTGAGGTTGTTCTGGTAGTAAATGGCCTCATATAAATTCGAAATATCTACAATTGAGTAGTCAATAAGTTGACACTAATGCTACGGGTAGGTAACGAGAGTTTGAACACTATAAAGAACAACATTTGTTTCATAATTAGATGTTCGGTTTTTGTTGAGCCTCAAACGCACGAGATTTGGATCGACGATTTTTGTTCAGACATACTTAACAACTAGGCAAAGTACAGAAGTCACTCTTACTCTGTTTTCTTACTGTTTAGTCGAAGTTAGATACTTTTGAAAAGATCTGTGTTAATTAAAGTCCACTCAACAGTAAAAAGTATATTGTAATTTCATGTTCTTATCAGTAGAATATCCACACATTCAGTTGATCAACCAGAAATAAGCGAAATAAAGTGTTGCGCTAACATGCATTAGCTCGATTCGGCATCCTTTTAACTACCGTACTCTTTACAGAGACACTACCACATCCCTTCTTCAAATATTCGTTTCGACTTGCATGATAGTCAACATACCCCATATATTCACAGATTTATTAGCTAAGGAATTATGTGTGATTCTTGTGTGAAAATTAGTTTCGCTAACGACAAACTTTATCCTCATAGCCAACTTAGTATTTTTTCGAACATTCACGGTATCAATTTGTTCCACCGAAGACTTTTATTGGACACTCTGTTTTTTTTAAACTCAAAAAAATGACCGAAGTGATTCTGTGATAGAAATACCGTAATAACAATAGTCACCTTTATTGAGAACAATGTGTACATTCATTCTGTTTAGTGGAGTGTTTAGTTTCCTTAGGTTCGCTTGTATCAGTCTCATTCTAAACATCATTTTGAATAGTAATACATATATGGTCAGTCAGTCAGTCACAACGTGGAACTTCGTACGCACGTACATCAGTCCGAGTTGCCATACCACAGATATGGTAATATACGTAAAATGAAGTAGTGTGAACTCAACTGTATTTTCAGTTGAATGTAAAGTCTCATATGACCATAGCAATGATTTCTCAATAATAATATATAAACATTGTGGAAGTTTTTTAGAAAATTTAGCTGAATGTATTTGGAGTGTAAGTGCCTAACTGAACAATGAACAAATAAATCATTCAAAGTAATTTTATTTACCAACTGGTTATATATGAGAAGGAAGTTTTGATTTTGATGGATACAGTTTGGGCAGTCAAAACAAACTGATGTGCGAAAACTTTACATTAGAACTATTTTAATTGAAGACGGATGGTTGTTTGAAACAATCTAGATAAGGAATAAAGTCTGAGGATTAATGGTTACAAAACATTCATCCAATCTCCAAACCAGTTACTTTATGTTTGAGTGAAATAGGTTTTAAAGTTGCTTCAAAACAGCTGATTTATGAGTTCCAGGGAAGGTAGCTTCTCGCTTATCTACTACAGTATTCGAAAAATATATTGTTACCATAGTATTTTCACCATTGATCATACGAATACAGTAATCATCATTATTGGCTTGTGCTTTCAGTATCATAACTGTTAACCATCAAAAAGAAGTGAATACATACCCATATTCAAATATATTAACAATCTTCATAAGTTGATCAATTGCAGATCTTACTATGCACAAAAATCAGCCTCCTAATACCCTCATACTCGTTGTAAGAGCTTGTGAGTTACTGGGCTGAGGAGATCAGTCCGTGAAGGGTTTTTTGAAGTTTAAATTGAAAGGTTTCGAGTTTCAGTGCATAGGTCGACAAAAGCAGTTGCACCCGCTGACGTATCCGGAAACTGAATGTGTCAACATCGGATCACAAGACATAATATACATATTGACTTAATCTGAAAATTGATGTTGTATAACAGCAACACGGTAAACTTTCATGAAGTGATCCGAAAATAATATATAGAACTTGTGCTTAACTAACCAGTTAAAATATAATATATACAAGCTTATTTAGAAACTTTTACTTATCCAATGAAAAGTCATGTACTATTTTTTGTGTAATTCACTATTTTAGCACTCAAAATAGCGGCAATTCGGTAAGTGTACTTAACAAGAATATGGATGATTTCCCATAATCATCTATACCTTCTATTAATTGATGTTATAACTGAGGTTATTTTCCTCCTGATGGTGTGTTTAAGCAATGAAAATTCGACTTAATAATAACTGGACTTTACCAGTTGATCATCATTTCTAGGTTTCTTAACTCAAGGGATGACAAAATAGCGTTCAAAAAATGTGTAACGAGTTCGAATTTTCGGGTAATTATGATTTCCTTTAACAAACATATCAGCAGAAGAATAAGATAAAAAGTGTCTACGTTTTCCTTCAAGTTACTTTATGATTTCCAATTATGAATGTTTGTTATTCTAGAATATGTCCATCTTGAACATTGTGGTTATTCATGAAGTTTTCATAAATTTTTATTCACTGTTGAACATTTCAGTTTGCAAAAACTGGTATCAGGTGATTATTTCGGCTTTTGAGTAATGCTGGTTTCCAAATGCTATTAATTTCTGATGTTGAATTATGAAACCTATTCTATATGATGAAGAATGATCTTATTTCATCCTGTTGATTACATGACGGTGGTGAATTTTTACCAGTAGACGTTCTTAGACAGGACGGATCTGAGATGAGTTCATTTCACACTTTGTACGTTGAGAATGATTTGACGAGTTTCAGACTACGTGTAACGCATATTCCAAAAACCTCATCTAATGAACCGTCTGATTTACTGCGATTGTAACTTGATATTTCGTCAGCGAGGTCAGCATTTCAATACACTTTGATTTTAATCCTACCATTCTTCTCTCATATATTTGATAGTATCAGTGATTTTTGAATTGATAATTTCAAATCAATTGTGTACTTGATAGATTGTTATAAATAGAAACTAATGCAGTTGTAGAAACCACAGTGAGTAGAAAAATTAGACTTCCGAAGTTTCGTAAATCAGTGTGAATCACTTCTTAGGAGAATGAATAACCAATTAATAATTAATGCACGTTCAAGTTGCACAAAGGAACAAAGCATGAGTATAAAGTACGATCAGTCAAAAAACAGATCTAAACAAGTCAATGTCTTGTCATTTCGGTCAAGGTAATTTATCTGTAACGTGTATATAAACTTGTGTGTGTATATGTAAGGCGTCAGAGATGAAAAAGTGTGTAAACTTTGTTGTGAGAATGAGCAAGGTTTAACTTTCATGCATGAAAATAGTTCGAAATGTAAATAATATCAGACAGAGAAGCTTGAATGTGTAGTCCAAGTTGGATGGATATTCAAGCTTCTTTTTCTATTGACAGCATTAGGATTATGCATTATATGTAGCGCTTCAGCTACTCTCTTTTGTTTGTAATTGGAAAAACCTTTGTGTGGCATTTTGTTGCTTCTTATATCCATTTGATGGTTGTTGAAAATGACGTGAACTGCTATTGAAAATATATATTGTGATATATCCAGTTTCACGGAATTATTAGGTGGTTTGTTTTTGTATCAAAGATAATCTTTGGCGCTAGTTAACATTACGCGAGATGATTCTACAATATAGAAAGCATTACATTTGACACATCCGAATTTGAAGACACAGTTGCGTTTTGACATAAAGTAAGAGCTTATCTTGTAAGCTATTCTACTTGTTCATCAAGATTTGAGTTTTGGTTGAAATCCCATTTAATGATTATTTCACACTTACCACATAATGTAACGTAATTGATCATTCTGGAAATGAACTTCAGGCGGTTTCTTTGGGTCCAATCACTACTTACCTGCTTAAGTTTGTCTGTTATCCCTTGAGCAGGAGCGAAAGGCGCCCTTTGGGATTGTCCTTTGAACTCTGTCCTAGCCAATTCATTCCAGTTTAATACTAAATGATTTTCATTCTTTCGATGACAGTTCCACAGTAAACTGAAATTTGAACTAGTAGATTAAAACAATAACAGATACTGTCTAAAGAAACATTCACCTAGTTTTTCAAAAACAAAAAAATTTAAACTGTCAAGGAGATATTGAACTGACCTTTACAATCCTAAAGGGATTGAGTAGAAAATTTGTTTTCTCTAGTGTCAGTGTTGATCCCTGACATTTCTGAAACTCAGTAGAATATGAAGCATTGAAAGTATCAGTAGTATCTGTGGTTAATCCATCTAGCGTTTATACAGATTTGCGCCTAATATCTAACGAATCCCAACTAAGATGTGTAATAAATGTGAGCAAACATGATACATTTGTGTCAATCAGAGAAGATCAACGACTATGGGAAATAAATTTAGGTATGTACTTCGAGATAAAAAGGTCTTTCACATGTAGCACATAAAAGGTGATAACATGAATACAAAAAGAAGAAATAGTGCTGTAAATTGAAAGCAAGAAATAAAACCTATGACGATGTGTATAACTAAATAAGATGGATGGTTTTTGGGAACAGTGGATCACTCATTATACAAAATGACTCATAAAAACGTTTGAAAATACTTCAAACTACTAACTAATCAACAGTAGTGTGGTGTATTTGTACAAAAGAGCATAAGAAGAGGTTAACAAGAGTCATGAAATTTGGCTTGCCATTAAAATCAAGAAGACGAGTTAATGATACTAACTGGGAAAGTGACGACATTCCCGCTTTTTAATTTCTCATTCATGAATTTTATTCAATAGGTCATTCACAGTGACGGAGAAAGTTTATTGTTTCTATGAAACCAGAAATGATAATAAATAATAATGTCGGATATTTTGAATATACAATAGAGAGGTCAATTTTGTTTTTATTCCATCAATCAAGCAACTGACATTTATTGTTCTAGATACAGACCATGATTTATTGCACTCTATTTCTTTACTGAACTTGTGCATTAACTATTATAGTTAATAGGCGATTTACTTTATGTCAATCAAAATTTCGTATGGATGAGTTTGAGATATCATTCATTGCGATGGATGATATACTTCTCATATCGGATATGATTTAACACTGTTTTGATCACTGCAATTCCTTTTCCTCCTAAAGTGACTCATCATTGGACCACATGATGTTTGAGATACGACTGGTTTTCTTTCTTTTCAAGCTGTAACAAATTTTCTACCTAGCGATTTCACTCATTCATCCCCACAGAATGGAAATTAACACAGACGGGAATTTGTAGATATTCATGAACAGATGGTATATATAACTGTCAAGTAATAATCCATTGAAACGTATTATATAAATTTTGATATTGTTTTGTTAATCAATAGAGTATTTTGTGTATTATCGTGAACTAATAATAACCAATCACTGGCAAAGATGAGAGAGATGGAGAGTGATATGTAAGCCACCTACTACATTTGGATGAATGGTATCCGTTTCATTAGGTCACCGATCACGACGCAATAGTGTGATCAGAATGTGACTGGTTAGTTGATGCTCTTGAACATCATCATACAATAAATCATTGAAAACTAAACTTTTCTTCGTATATTGAAGTATTATTATTATTGAACATTTCATCTGAAAACTTATCAAGCAAATTATTCATGTTTGTTCCTATTGTGTTTATAAATAAAAACAGATCAATCCAATTACATCGATATGACAGCAAGAATAGAAAGAACCTTTTACCTCCTTTCTCTATTTGAAACAGATTGTGCTTGGAAAGAATAAATATGTTAGTCAACTTACTCCTTTGTAGACATACAGGTCATTACATAAGCAAATCTGTGTTATTCATTAGGCAAATGTGATATGTGAGTGAATAGCTTATTCATTGAAAATAAGATTTTATGTATTGATTTGAATTTTCTCATTACGATGTATTAATAACTTCAATCAGTCAAACTCAATCGAGTAAAATGATTTCGATCACTAATGATCAACAAACGTGTACTTGCCCTAGACCTATTAATTTAATGTTTAGAGCATCATAGTTTAAAGTTAATGACAATCAGTTTAAATTTCAGTAAGAACAACAACATTTGGACCTCGTTGATTCTATCAGGTGAGTTGTAATTAGAGTGAAACGAACGGTTTATAATGTATCCTTAATTCAATCTATATACCAATTGAATTTATGAGAACAACAGCTAAAATCAATATCAATAACATAATGTAGTAGAAAATGAATCGGATTAATTGTTCGGTCAATGAATATTAAATATGTGAAATAATGTAATATGAATATTCATTGAATGAGATCATTTTATAAGTGATCTTAGTAATGATTAATTGAGCACTAAGGTGACATAGTTATGATAAGAGAATAAATAAGAATTTCAAAGCATAGAGATTTTGGCAATTAGACTCGTGCGATGTTTGAAAGCTTTCAAAAGATCATTTTTTAACTGCGCCACAAGAACGAGCTTCATCTGGAAGCCCAAAGAACACATTACGCTAAGATATATAGATGGATATGAGAAGAATGAACAATCATTGGATAGAACTAGAAAAGAAGGCACGGAACATAGTATATATATATATATATATATATATATATATACTTATTTAGGGATGTAATTATTCATATATTAAAAACCCATCTACGGAGGTCTAATGCATTTGCCCAAAAGAAGGATGTTTCTGTTAGCCAACAAAACAATCTAGAAATCTTTGATCAGTCCTTTCAATATTTATAAAATGTTTGGACACAGTTTAGTTGCCTGAGACCTGACTGAAGTTAGATCAAACAATTGATGATTAATGTATGATCGCTATCGAAATATATATGTTGCCTATCTTTGTATATAATTTTCAATTAGAAAATAACGGAATTAAATTAATTTTTTTTCTACAATCGTTAATCAAAACAAACGAAGGAAGAAACGGACAAAAGAAAAGTGAGAGAAGCAAGGGGACACGTGGTACAGAAGTCGTGTGAGCCAACTGCACTTATTCAGGCGTTGATCAATATTTATACTGACACAAAAATGAGCTACAGACATGTGATGAGTGGTATAAGAATTTAACACATATAGATTTATATAAAAACATTCAAGGTTGATAAGTGAATGGTTAACCGGGTGAAAAAATGGATCAAGAAGAATGAATAAATTGGTTTAAAATTGTTCTTAAGATTATGAATAAGAGTATTTTGTGATTGTTCTTACAAAATTGATTGGTCATAATAATCCCCCTCATTATTATTGAATATTTATAGATGGAAATTTTTAAGTTTCCCAATCAATTACTAACTAAGTAGTATCTGATTGTTGAATTTCATACAATAATATTGAATGAACAATTGTATCTATTATTTTTCATTATGTATCAGATAGCAAATGCATCATTTTAATGTGTGTATATCTAAATTTGAAAGATATAGTTTGATATGTGAAGCTAATGAATGAAACGCCAATAACTTGTCACATGTAATGATTTCGAAATTACCTATTTTTACTTATTCCTGTTACTCCTCATGAAGGAGCATAGACCAACCGCCAGTACTATTCATCTAACTCTTTTAATCAACCCTGTTCCCTTGTTTCAAGTTGCAGCCGGTCATTGTTATGTCTCCTTTTCATTATCGACATAGTGTGTTCTTTGGAATTCCACTTTTCATTTATTTTCAAGATTAAAAATCAGCGCTTGACTCGTGATGAAGTTCGATGATTTCCACGAAGTGAAACATGTCCACTCCAAATCCATTTTTCCCAGTTTCCTCAGCAGCCGGAACATGGCCTCAAAAAGGTGAAACCCTTAACTCAGGGTTTGGAAAGTCGGGAACATGAAAATTTCGCAAAAGAAATAAAAATGATCTTGGTGGTGTTGTATTAGTATTCCGACACCACACAATGGTTTTTAAGCTCAATCACTGATGGAAATACATGTGATATATGTGATGTGAATGTGTATATGAATAGTGCGAATGGTCGACCAGGGTGCTTGGTACCTGTGTGGTTGCGCCACAGGATTGAGCTGTGCTGTTCAGATTGTAGCGTTGAAGCGTATATAGTGTCTGGTTCTCCTGTTAGACGGATTGAGCTATACTGCACAAGTTAAGCCTTAGCTAGACGATGCCTGTCTCTCCTGTTAAACGAGATTAAACTGTACTGTTTGCATTGTCATATGAATGTGTGGATGGTGTCTGGCTCTCCTGAAAAGTAATGTAAAATTACACTGGCCAACAAGGGTGTATTATATAACTACAATGTTCAACTGTGATCAACCGTAGAATATGAAAGTATTTTAACAGGCATCTGAACCCCTTGTCAGAAATCAGTCTTCAAACTATTTTTTCATTGTTCATAACTTTTGAATGGATTAATATTTTCCAATAGGGTTTCCTTCTTGTTACTTATCTAATCAAGTGCTATTGAATGGTGTGTAACATGTAAATTAAATTTTACTATTCGCGCCTGTGACGGTTTCTAATCAGATATAGGTACAATGCTTCCTTTACGTGGAACCAGTATACTTAGGATCGAATCGTCGCTCACTATAAGCTTTTGAAAATGTATTACTTCTTCAGGTCATTGGATGCGTCGTGATATCAAACGTACGAAATGAAAACCGTAGATCGAGTCAATTGTCACAATACGCCGATGAAATCCGTTGATTTGAAGAAGCTCAAACCATTGAAATTTTGATGTTTAGTAAAAACTACTAGGTTTTTGATATTTTACAGAACATATCTAAACAACTAATCAAGGTGAATTCCAATGAAGCGATTTTAATCAAAGAAGTGTGACTATTTGAAAATTAAGCATCACGTTATGAGAAATAGTAAGAGAATGTCGAATTCCCGTTTTGAATCCCAGAACAGTGATTTCTGATCGTCGATTGAAAAATATATGATCTGTATGGGCTGCTTTATTAAGCCGTCAATTATAAATGTGAGGATCGTGATCAGATGTGAATACAAATTTTACGAAACAAATTATTCGTCAACAAGGTATAAACTAGTGTATACTTAGCACACTGATTATCAGTTACCAAGAGACAATTTATATGATTGTACGAATGCACATTCTACCAGTATTTGTGAAATTTTCGTGTGTCATCATTACTGACAATGATGTATAATGAATAATGAATTGAATGAATGATATTTGATGTTTATTAATCAATGCTTCTGACTGATTTATTTAGAGGGACCCGAGTGTCAAAGGTTTGAGTACTTTAACATCCATCAAACACAGTGAAACACATTTGCGGACCACTGAATTTTAGGTTAATGAAAACCTCATGAAAAAAACTGAGGAAGCGGAAGAACACTTGATAAATGTTTGACATTTAGTAAAAAAAAGAACGTTCCGATATCTAATACAAACCACTGTTTCATTGCTTTCAGATAACACAACATCGAGACAGACGTTGAACTCTTTTTCATATTTATTAACTGCGTGTTCACACTCTCTTCGTCATAATGCACATTCACTTATATATTATAATTCGGCACACAATCCACAGCATCATTAGACAAACCAGTTTGTATACGTTTCACCAAGTCATGATGCCTTTTCTTAGCTAAAGACTCAGAAAAGAATATTCATAAGAACTTTCTCGAACTTCCTGACGGTGTAAATTAACGTAGAGATAACTATGTGGTATGTGTTGGAGATGAATTCACAAATAACAACGTGAAAACAGTGTTCTGAGCACTCTAATTGATAAATCTGAAAAAATCTTAAGATGTCGACAGATGATATACCTAATATCTGTATATGAATTGTCACAGACACTTGTACACTCATCCATAACTAAATAGTCGATGTAATAGACCTTAGTGACAAGATTGTAAAGGCTCATATAATGTTGAGATGAAATAAATACGGTTTATTCATTATAATGCGTTTCTGCCGCACAATGTCATTTTCTGAATCATTTTAATCATACCTATCCCTTTTGACTGCGCAATATGGTCTTCAATGAATTATAAATGTGAAAGGCGTGTTGATTTAATAAGCATGTAGTAAGCATGTGGTAAAATAGTAGAGTTTTACATAATTATCAAAGATATTTAAAATCATTCAAGTAGTAGTGTATGCGAACACAAATAGAGATAGTCTTATGTATGTTAAAGTACATTTACAGAATATCTTAGTAAAATTGCATAATAATACAGCATATTGTTTATTTGCAAAATTGTCAATCAACTGTCACAGATTTCATGTGCTCCTCCATTTCCACATCAACTGATTTCCGCTCTTATCCTTTCCCGCCTTTTTGATCTTTTAAACATTGTGCTACCAGATATTCTTATGTTCACCATCAATAAAATATTGATTAATTGATTGATATAGCCAAGTTATTATCTAATGAGAACTCAATTTTATTTTAACCGACCGAATAATTAAACAATAGTAAAAATAATAAAACAGTGAATGGTATGAACACATTTATTTATGTAGTGAACGTCTACTGAAATTTCATTTGAGTAGTTAAAGATTATCGTTTGAAAATTACTTAATCTGGTGAAGTTATAACAAGAAAAATTCATCTGTCGTATATTCATACGGACTTTAAATAAATGAATTACATAGAATATTTATCTTACTCTTCGTGTGATAATTTATTCACCTCTTAGAAGTAAGCATTTTCTACGTGCTTGAGAACAATTTCTAACGTGGTTTAATAATGATGTATATAAACAATGAGACTGAACGCAGTTGTTACCTTGACGTGTTGATCAGGCCTGCCTACCGTCATAAATCAACTAATATATGTAGGCTATAAAATGTATTGCTTACCGTCATACTTTGTCAAACTTTTTGTTGTGAGATTAGTAAGACTAAAAGCAGTAACCTAATGCTCGAGGGCGATGTCGAGCTAATGAGTACATAAGCCTGTGACAGCAATAATGTACAATCATCAAACCGCCCACTTGTAAAGTATTGTTGCTTTATCATAACTGATGCAATGATTATAAAGAGACAACTCTGAATGTGTGATACTTCACCTTATCACATCAACTTATGTCTCCGGTGGAAGGTCATTTTGAAGCACAAAGCCAGCACATCAAGTGCTCTACAATAAAAAGAGTGTGCGCGATGGGCCACAAGCAGTTGTCCATAGAACCGTGGGGTCACGTTTCAACGTTCTTAAGACCATCACCAATTGATGAGATGATGATAGAAATATAATCAAATATAAATATGATTTATCTAGGAGAATAATGTATGAGAAGTCCCAAGTAATTAAGCATGAACTTTCATTTTTACGCCATAGGTTATTGGCCGCATGGATATTATTCAGTACCTTCATATCAATAGATTAGGTAAGTAATAATCCATTAGCTTGATGAAAAACTGTAATCAATAGGGAGAAATCTAAAATCGTCGAAATTCATGAGAAAAAATCTAAGAATACAAGAGAACATGCGCTTGTTGTTACCGACTTGATATGATTGGATGCTAGTTCAGTGGTACAAAAGATAACTGTGCATGAGTTAAACCAAATGCATTGTGTTAGAGTTCATAATGCAGAATCGTGCATGCACACTGCTGTGTGTCTTCTTTAAAACAAATTAAAATGAATCTTTTTCACCGGATTTGTAACTGAATAATCACGGTAGGTGATTTCAAAAATACTTCGATTGAAAATTGACTGTATGATCAAAAATGCTTTTCGAAACGATTGAGATCAACTTTCGGCTAAAGAGGAAAATTTAAACGAAAAGTTTAGATGGGATAGAGCTTACTTCGAGGAAATCATCAAACTGCATTACGAGGTCAGACCCTACTTTAAAGCATGAATGTAAACAGAAAAGTGTAAGGCCAAAAAGCACACTACTTCCAGAATTGGAAGCAGCCGCAACTGGAAACAACTGGAAAGTGTTATTCATAAGAGTAGGATGCAGAGTGTTGTTGGTTGACCTATGCTCCTTCATGAGGAGTAACAGATATAAATAAGTAATTTTGAGATCTTTACACGTTTCAGGTTTTTAGCGTTTCATGTATTAGTTTTACACATAAAACTAGATCTTTCTTATTTAAAGATACACACATTGAAATAATGCCCTTGTTGTTTGATAAAGAATGAAAAGTATTAGGGAACTACTGTTCATTGAAGATTATGAAATCGTATTTAACAATCAGATACTACTTAACTGGATGTTAGTAATCAAATGTGAGAATAAAAATGTCCATCCATATATATTCAATAACTATTAATTGTTTTATTATGATAAATCAATTTTGTGAGGAACATCACAAATCATTCTTATCCATAATCCTTATAACAAATAAGGGATAATAGCAACTGATCAACTGACTATTCCTTAATCAAGCTCAGTCCATAATGCAACGTATAAATTACCAAACATCACCGGAGAAGAGTGTTCAATGACGTCAACAGATATAAGCAGTATATCTCATGAAACAAAGTCAAATGCCTAATGACAGAGAGTTGAAAATCTCAAAGGAAAGAGAATGACAACTAGAACAGGTAATGATTAGTGTTGAGACGAATAATCAACCAAGTGTGAGACAATTGGTTGACATTTTGCGAAAAAATAATTTACTGTATGGTTCTCAGATTGTTCTGTGGGATTCTGTAATTCTCTATTCAAGTACATACGTTTGTCCTCACTAGTGTTCTCCTTTACTACAATTTCAATTAATGCTAATGAAAAAGCTGTTTTTAACAAGGAATGTATGATTTCAATTGACGATATTAGTAGAAACATAGTTAGCCTCTTTGCTTATGTTTATTATTATCTATGGTCTTGTAGTGTCGGTTACCATCACTGATTATCAGTCATATGAATGTAATGATAGAGAGTGACATTCATTATCATTCCTAAAATTTTTATCACGCTCAACGAACTGAACTCATACAAACTCACCCGATTCAGATGCTTCAATAAACCCAACACACACTATCCACCATTATTCGAACATTCACAATCATGCAATCAACCTACAGTTTACAGAACAATTGAATTTGAAATAAATATTAAGGAAATTTTATTATCAAAGTGTTTTTGCAGTATACTAAGTAGTCGATTCCCTCAAATCTTCAAGTGAGTAAACAGATAAGATGATGTTTGGAGGTGATCAACAGGAAACTCTGAACCCGATTCTCCTGCTACTTGTCACTAATCAGCAAGGTGTACCTGTATTCTTAAGGGAACTGATGTTATTTGACGAATTCGATCTCGGAACACACAGCTTCAATAGGTATTATGCTCATTGGTGATGGTTCGAGAGAGAATGTGATGCGAGATAACAGTCTACTAGTTGTTTGTTATTTTATTTGTTGGCATTTCGTCATCTTCATTAGAGACAACTGAACGCTAATCTTTTACAATTACACTGTACTCGACACGATAATGTATTATCAATAAATTGTTCAGTCAATAAATAGTTGGATAGTTCGTCACTAATAATTTTTTCCATAATCCTAGAGATAACTGGAGTAATATTTATTGGCCGATAGTTGTTCATGTTAGTCTAATCTTCGGATTTGTAACGTGGTATGATGTACGCGGTTTTCCAACGGTCAGGATAAGAGCCTGATTTCATAGAGAGAGTAAACAGCTTAAGGAGAAGAAGTGGAATATATGGACCACCATATTTGTAGAAAAATGATGAAATCCCGTCTGCTCCATGACCTTTCGAAACCTTGAGGTTATTTATAACCTTACTAATTTTCAGACATGTGAAGGAGTTAAATTTAATTGAGTTACCAGTCATGCATATAACTCTTGAAACAGAGCCATTTATGGATTGTTTGCCATTTGAAAAATTACCACTGAAACGGTCTGCTATAGTTTTTGGATCATATATAATACTATTATTATTATGCAGGATGCATGGTATATCAACATTTTGAGTTGGTTTAGCACGTTTATTGTAAAGGTGGATTAGGTTTTGCACTTTTGAGCTAGTACTTAGTGCTAATAGCTCTTCATTAATGGCTTTTAACCTGTGTTCCTACTTAATTTGGTTAAAAATTATTGTTATATGTGTAACTACTGTGAAGTCGTTAGATTTAAAATAACGTTTCTGTAGGCGTCGTAGTTTATTACGATAATTAGCTGGTATATATAATTCGTAATGTTTACTAATCCTGTAAGTCTCAATTGGTGCACAGGAATCTAGACAAAAGTTAACAATCAAATAGATTATGTTGATGGCACCTGTGAGACTATTACATGAGAAGAATTCATCCCAGTTTGAGAGTTTGACCAGTGAGCGCAAGAGGTCCCAGTCTGCATGCTCATAGTCTCTATAATTTCAGGATCTTTGAATTGGTCGGCTGTGGGAGGGATAGATGGGGAGAGCACAAGCGACTATCTTATGATCACTGCTTTCAAACTCGTTGTATACTTGTACAGATAGGGGGATGAAATCTCTACTAAATATTAGATCAAGTATATTATCTTCCTTGTTGGGGTACGAACACACTGTGAGCAGCAGTACAGATTAAGGATTGATAAAAATTCATCATTGCTTGACTGACAACTACCGGTACTCCAGTTAATCCCAGGATAATTGAAATCACCAGTGATAATCTTAGCGCTGAAGTTTAGAGTAGATGCGTGTATAAATGCATTGATAATACAATCTATCAAATTATCAGTACTATCAGGAGCTCTATATATACAACCTAGGAGTAGACTATGGTTTAGGGTATTGATTGATATCCAGATCGATTCTGGTAAACTATTCAAGATACTATCTTCAACTTTATTGGTTGTTAAGGTATCCAAAGCAAATATAAGACAACCGCCTCCTCGCTTAGTTTCTCTGTCACAGCGATATAGTCGATAGTTCTGGATATTTAATTCGGAATCGGCTACTGCTTGATAACACCATGTTTCAGTGATAAGTATAAAAGAAGGCTTGGCTAGAAAGGCTAAGGTTCTCAAGGCTGAAATTTTGTTCAGAAGTGAACGTGCGTTAATAAGTAATAAGTTTAAAAAGGCAGTGTGTAGTGTAAAAAAACCGAGAGCATCCTTATCGAAGGTATGAGTTCTAGCTATGCCTGAACTATGGTTTAATGTGTTTGCCGGATCATATGAGCTATAGCTTAGGCGAATTGTAGTGCTAGTGGAACAAGTGATTTCTGGAGGCTTAAAAAAATCCTTATTTTGGTAAGGTGGAATAATTTGCTGTAATTGTCTTGGTGGACAATTAAGTCAGGGGCCTGCAAGCTGGGGTTGCGTTGATGGTGCGTAACCTAGTATTCCATCTTCCCCATTGCGAAAGTGATGATAAGAGTTACATCTTGTAAGTTTAGTATTTATAACATTTGAGGGAAACCATGGGGCACGTTGGTTCATTGCCGTCTGTCTAAAAGTAGGCCTGCTTACATGATGGTTGTAGTGGCTGTCTCATGTGACATTTGAACGAAATGTGTCCTTATAACCTCCCTCACGTTGAGTAGGGTTAAGCATGCTTTCAGAAATTATACTTTTGTTCGGTAAGGCCGTTGACATATTTTTGGTATTCGGTCCAGAAGCAGAAGGTTTTTTATCAACTTTCTTCCTAATTGGTATAGACTGTTTAGTCTTAGCAGTGTTTTAGGAGCCTTCACAATAGAATTAGGTGTTTGATTGCAGGCTTCAGATATTACACTGGAAAGAATGGCATTGGCGTCTCCATCAGATATGTCCTGGTTATCTAGAGCCACTAGGGGTATGAGAGGCAAACTAGCACACTGCATTGGTATATCAGTACACTGACTATCATGAGACAGATTAGCTGCACCAGTGGGTTCAGCTGCTGGCGCGATCACATTTGTTGTGACCTCAACAATGCTATTTTCGTTCATGGTACGCTTTTGCGTTAGTCTTTGATTGGTGGTTTTGTCTGAGACTATACGAGCGTTTTTAAACTTCGTATGCGCACAGACTCGCTGTTCAGATTCTTTCAAACGTTCCGCTAATAAATGGGAATCAAATCTAAACAGGATAGGGCACGAGTATTTTTGATGCTTTTTGTTAAGTCTGATACATTGACATGGACTGTCCTGGAGATTAGCTGCCTTTAGTATCAAGTTTCTTACAGTTTTAATGGCAACTTTGTACGGTATACTATATATAATCACATTATTTCGAGAGATTATTCGCTTGGTGACTTCACTAGCTATCAAGTCAATAACGGATTCTACTTTGATCCTGTCTTCGAGTTCAGAGGTAACTACATCCTTTGACAACAGCAGTTTAAGGGATGACAGTGTCTTTAGTTCTAGCTGAAGATCATCATGCTTTAATGAAAAGCACGCAAGTCACTCCACTTTAAAGTGGAGTCTAATTAGAACGCATGTCGCTTAATTGCTTATAGACAGCGGCTAATTCGCTTTAATTATGATCGATACCTTCAGCGCGTGAGTTAGAACTCATTATTAAGTTTGACATTGAGTCATCCAGCAACATGTGTGGAATAAGTCCACTCCCACTATTATCTGATGCAACAGGAGTTGCAGAGCATGGGGTAAAGGTAAGACCAGAGTTGTTAATCTCTGAAGAAATAGGACTTTTTCGAGCTCGTTTTTGTGTCAGTCGAACCATTTTCCTTTAAGGGTTAATTGAATGTTATTATTGATTTATAAACTAGGGTTAAACGATATAAAAGCACTTTATAATAAATACCGTGTAAGCGTAACGCAAACTTCAAACTTCAAACATGAGAATTCATCCCAGTCTGCTGCTGACGATGGAGACTAACGTAATTGGCAGACTATCAACGGATTCTTCTACAAATGCTTCATTATGGAGACATTCATTTCGATACTGTTGCAAAGTTAAGAGGAAATTACATTATCAAACAAACCGGAAATATTGTTGATAGTTCCTTAGCTTGGTGAAGTAAGGATACAGACATATCTTCAAGATAACGATAACTGAACTCATTTGATACTAGATGAGTAATAATTACAGTGTTTATGCATATCTGATGCAAGACCATCTATGAGTACACATGAAAACTATTTGTTTAAACTTAAGTCTCTCTATACTTAGTAGTAACCATTTTTAAAGTGAAAATTTCATTCAACCTTGCTCCGTATGAGTGGGTGACTGTCGGTCATACGAACGCATCATTATTAAACAACATTCCACATCATATTGAACATTTATATCAGGCTAAATATACAAATGAAAAAACCATCATATATACTTAGTTAGATTACAAGGTAGTGATAAACAACAAGAAAGTTCAATCAATGACATTTGCATAAACAATATCTGAGGTCAACAAACTGATGTTTTTTCTTTCTTATAATCACACGATCAGGTAGTGTATACTACTATCATTATCATCATTATTATTACCTTGATAAAAGTAACATTAGATAGGAAGAACACAAATAGGAAATGTGATGAATATGTATGTAATATTGAAATAGATATTCCTGTCTGATTCGTCATTTAACAGTCCTCAGTGTAAAAAGATTTGAGTGGGCAAATGTAGTGCATGTTTTGATTAGCTCAAACAAATATGGTAGATCAAGAATAATATCTTTTTGTTGGAAAATATTACCTTCCTGATCACTTCAACCATTCTCCTTTGTTGTCTAATACATTATGGTCTCGAGTACAGTGTAATTGTGAAAGATTAGCGTTCAGTTGTCTCTAATGAAGATGACGAAGTGCCAACAAATAAAATAACAAAAACTAGTAGACTGTTATCTCGCATCACATTCTCTCTCGAACCATCACCAATGAGCATAATACCTATTGAAGCTGTGTGTTCCGAGATCGAATTCGTCAAATAACATCAGTTCCCTTAAGAATACAGGTACACCTTGCTGATTAGTGACAAGTAGCAGGAGAATCGGGTTCAGAGTTTCCTGTTGATCACCTCCAAACATCATCTTATCTGTTTACTCACTTGAAGATTTGAGGGAATCGACTACTTAGTATACTGCAAAAACACTTTGATAATAAAATTTCCTTAATATTTATTTCAAATTCAATTGTTCTGTAAACTGTAGGTTGATTGCATGATTGTGAATGTTCGAATAATGGTGGATAGTGTGTGTTGGGTTTATTAAAGCATGTGAATTGGGTGAGTTTGTATAAGTTCAGTTCGTTGAGCGTGATAAGAATTTTAGAAATGATAATGAATGTCACTCTCTATCATTACATTCATATGACTGATAATCAGTGATGATAACCGACACTACAAGACCATAGATAATAATAAACATAAGCAAAGAGGCTAACTATGGTTTTACTAATATTGTCAATTGAAATCATACATTCCTTGTTAAAAACAGCTTTTTCATTAGCATTAATTGAAATTGTAGTAAAGGAGAACACTAGTGAGGACAAACGTATGTACTTGAATAGAGAATTACAGAATCCCCCAGAACAATCTGAGGACCACACAGTAAACACATTTTTCGCAAAATGTCAACCAATTATCTCTTCAACTACTCAAATGAAATTTCATTAGATGTTCACTGCACAGCTCATCAATTAGCGATGGTCTTAAGAACGTTGAAACGTGATCCCATGGTTCTGTGGATAACTGCTTGTGGCCCATCGCGCACACTCTTTTTATTGTAGAGCACTTGATGTGCTGGCTTTGTGCTTCAAAATGACCTTCCAACGGAGACATAAGTTGATGGGATAAGGTGAAGTATCACACTTTCAGAGTTGTCTCTTTATAATCATTGCATCAGTTATGATAAAGCAACATTACTTTACATGTGGGCGGTTTGATGATTGTACATTATTGCTGTCACAGGCTTATGTACTCATTAGCTCGACATCGCCCTCGAGCATTAGGTTACTGCTTTTAGTTTTACTAATCTCACAACAAAAAGTTTGACAAAGTATGACGGTAAGCAATACATTTTATAGCCTACATATATTAGTTGATTTATGACGGTAGGCAGGCCTGATCAACACGTCAAGGTAACAACTGCGTTCAGTCTCATTGTTTATATACATCATTATTAAACCACGTTAGAAATTGTTCTCAAGCACGTAGAAAATGCTTACTTCTAAGAGGTGAATAAATTATTACACGAAGAGTAAGATGAATATTCTATGTAATTTGTCTATTTAAATTTATCTATTTTAACTCCGCCTGTAGCTCTTCTAGAGTTACTGCCGGTCCCAAGCCCGGGTAAAGGAGGAGGGTCTGGCACGGTGTTAGCGACCCCATCCCGTAGAAAAGCTAACTCGCTAAAAAAACGCTAACCAGAAAAAATAATTCAAACCATTTAAACTCTGCCCTCCGAGTTGAAGGAATAATTATGACGTCTCATGATGAAAGCCGAAATTCTTCAGAAGTCACGAGACCGATGCACCTTCTAACAACCAGAGCAACACTCTTTATAGGTACATCGAACGTCCGGACAATATGGGAGACAGGAAAGACCAGCCAAATAGCAATGGGAATGAGGAGATACAACTTGGCAGTACTCGGAATCAGCGAAACCCATTGGACACAAACTGGACAACAAAGGCTAGATACAGGAGAGATGCTGCTGTACTCCGGTCACGAAGGGCAAAATGCTCCACACACTCAAGGAGTTGCTCTAATGCCGTCCAAAGAAGCACGAAATGCACTTGTGGGATGGGAATCTCATGGACCCAGGATAATCAAAGCATCATTCAGAACAAAGAAGCAAGGGATCACAATGAACGTTATCCAATGTTATGCACCCACCAATGATAGCAACGACGATGATAAAGATCAGTTCTATGAAAGGCTGCAATCAATTATGGAGAAGTGCTCACGAAAGGACCTCACAATCCTGATGGGAGATCTAAATACTATAGTCGGAGCGGACAACACAGGATATGAAGATGTAATTGGACGACATGGATTAGGAGAGAGAAATGAAAATGGGGAGAGACTTGCAAACCTATGTGCATTCAACAAATTGGTTATAGGCGGCACAATATTCCCACACAAGCGCATACACAAAGCTACATGGATCTCACCGGACCAAATCACAGAGAACCAGATAGATCACATCTGTATCAACAAAAAATTCCGAAGATCAATGGAAGATGTGAGAACCCGGAGAGGAGCTGACATAGCTTCAGATCACCACCTGGTTGTGGCCAAGATGAGACTGAAGCTTAAGAAACACTGGACAACTGGACAAACAGCACTACAAAGGTTCAATACAGCCTTCCTTCGAGATACTGACAAGCTCCATGAATTCAAGATAACTCGCAACAACAGGTTCCAGGTTCTACAGGATCTACTGAATGAACAAGAAACTACTTTGGAGGACAACTGGAAAGGGATAAAAGAAGCACTAACTTCAACGTGTCAGGAGGTTCTTGGTCCTAAGAAGCATCATCACAAGGAATGGATCTCTATGAGAACCCTGGACAAAATTCAAGAAAGGAAGAACAAGAAACTTGCAATTAACAACAGCCGAACACGAGCAGAGAAAGTCAAAGCACAAGCAGACTACGCAGAAGCAAACAGGGAAGTGAAGAAAAGCATTAAAGCCGACAAGCAGAAATACATGGGAGAACTAGCAACGACGGCGGAAAAAGCTGCAAGAGAAGGGAATATGAAACAACTATATGACACAACGAAGAAATTGGCAGGGAGATATAGCAATCCAGAGAGACCAGTCAAGGACAAAGAAGGAAAGACAATCACGGATATTGAAGAACAGAGGAAACGATGGGCAGAATACTTCGAGGAACTGCTGAATAGACCAGCCTCATTGAACCCACCGAACATCGAAGCAGCACACACTGACCTTCCAATAGATGTCACCCCACCAACGATCGAAGAAGTCAAGATGGCCATCAGACAAATCAAAAGTGGGAAGGCGGCAGGACCTGACAATATACTAGCAGAAGCACTGAAGTCAGACATTGAAATAACTGCAAACATGCTTCACTTTCTATTCAAGAAGATTTGGGAAGAGGAACAAGTGCCAACGGACTGGAAAGAAGGATATCTCATCAAGATACCAAAGAAAGGAGATCTGAGCCAATGTGAGAACTACAGAGGCATCAGTTTGTTATCAGTACCAGGAAAAGTTTTCAACAGAGTGCTGCTGAATCGGATGAAAGACGCAGTAGACGCTGAACTTAGGGATCATCAGGCTGGATTCCGTAAGGATCGGTCGTGCACAGACCAGATTGCGACACTACGGATCATCGTTGAACAATCAGTTGGGTGGAACTCATCACTATACGTCAACTTCATCGACTATGAGAAGGCATTTGACAGCGTGGACAGGAGAACATTATGGAAACTTCTTCGACACTATGGAGTTCCTGGAAAGATTGTCAGCATTATCCAAAACTCATACAATGGACTACAGTGCAAAGTCATGCATGGAGGGCAGCTGACAAATGCATTTCCAGTAAGGACCGGAGTCAGACAAGGCTGTCTACTCTCCCCATTCCTCTTCCTTCTAGTGATTGACTGGATTATGAAGAATTCGACATCTGAAGGGAAATACGGAATACAATGGACTTCTCGGAATCAATTAGATGATTTGGACTTCGCAGATGACCTAGCCCTCCTCTCTCATACACACGAACAAATGCAGATGAAGACCGCAAATGTTGCAGCAGCCTCCACATTCACAAAGGGAAAAGCAAGATTCTCAAATGCAACACGGAGAACACCAACCCAATCACACTTGATGGAGAAACCCTGGAAGAGGTGGAAACATTCAAGTACCTGGGGAGCATCGTTGATAAACAAGGAGGATCGGATGCAGATGTAAATGCGAGGATTGGCAAAGCAAGGGCAGCATTTCTACAATTGAAGAACATATGGAACTCAAAACAACTCTCAACCAATTTCAAGGTCAGAATCTTCAACACGAACGTCAAGACAGTCCTACTGTATGGAGCAGAAACGTGGAGAACTACTACGGCCATCATCAGGAAGGTACAAGTATTTATAAATAGTTGTTTACGCAAAATACTCAACATTCATTGGCCAGATACTATCAGCAACAGCGTTTTATGGGAGAGGACAAACCAGCTTCCAGCTGAAGAGGAAATTAGGAAAAGACGTTGGAAGTGGATCGGACATACATTAAGAAAATCAACAATGTGCATCATGACTCAATCCCTAACTTGGAATGGTGAAGGGAAGCGGAAAAGAGGAAGGCCAAAGAACACACTACGCCGAGAAATAGAAGCAGATATGAAAAGGATGAATAGCAACTGGAAAGAACTGGAAAGGAAGGCTCAGGACAGAGTTGGATGGAGACTGCTGGTGAGCGGCCTATGCTCCTCGACGAGGGGTAACAGGCGTAAGTAAGTAAGTATGTAAGTATGAATATACGACAGATGACTTTTGCTAGTTTTAACTTCACAAGATTAAGTAATTTTTAAACGATAATCTTTAACTACTCAAATGATATTTCAGTAGATTTAGATAGATTAGATTACAAGGTAGTGGTAAACGTTCCGATATCTAATACAAACCACTGTTTCATTGCTTTCAGATAACAAAACATCGACACAGACGTTGAACTCTTTTTCATATTTATTAACTGCGTGTTCACACTCTCTTCGTCATAATGCACATTCACTTATATATTATAATTCGGCACACAATCCACAGCATCATTAGACAAACCAGTTTGTATACGTTTCACCAAGTCATGATGCCTTTTCTTAGCTAAAGTCTCAGAAAAGAATATTCATAAGAACTTTCTCGAACTTACCGACAGTGTAAATTAACGTAGAGATAACTATGTGGTATGTGTTGGAGATGAATTCACAAATAACAACGTGAAAACAGTGTTCTGAGCACTCTAATTGATAAATCTGAAAAAATCTTAAGATGTCGACAGATGATATACCTAATATCTGTATATGAATTGTCACAGACACTTGTACACTCATCCATAACTAAATAGTCGATGTAATAGTCCTTAGTGACAAGATTGTAAAGGCTCATATAATGTTGAGATGAAATAAATACGGTTTATTCATTATAATGCGTTTCTGCCGCACAATGTCATTTTCTGAATCATTTTAATCATACCTATCCCTTTTGACTGCGCAATATGGTCTTCAATGAATTATAAATGTGAAAGGTGTGTGTTCAGTTAACAAAAATATATAAGGCAAAATATGAAAAATAACGAAATAAACAATCAACTCTAAGCCTTATGGAATTGTGAATCATGTGTCAATATCTATCTCAATAACAAATTATTCAACCTTACCAAAATAAGGATTTTTTTTCGGCCTCCAGAGATCCCTTGTTCCACTAGCACTACAATTCGCTCATGCTATAGTCATGCGATCCGGAAAACACATTAAACCATAGTCCAGGCATAGCTAGAAGTCATACCTTCGATAAGGATGCTCTCGGTTTTTTACACTACACACCCCTTTTATTTAAACTTATTACTTATTTACGCACGTTCACTTCTGAACAAAATTTCAGTCTTGAGAACCTTAGTCTTTCTAGCCAAGCCTTCTTTTATACTTATCACTGAAACATGGTGTTATCAAGCAGTAGCCGATTCCGAATTAAATATCCAGAACTATCGACTATATCGCTGTGACAGAGAAACTAAGCGAGGAGGCGGTTGTCTTATATTTGCTTTGGATACCTTAACAACTAATAAAGTTGAAGATAGTATCTTGAATAGTTTACCAGAATCGATCTGGATATCAATCAATACCCTAAACCATAGTCTACTCCTAGGTTGTATATATAGAGCTCCTGATAGTACTGATAATTTGATAGATTGTATTATCAATGCATTTATACACGCATCTACTCTAAACTTCAGCGCTAAGATTATCACTGGTGATTTCAATTATCCTGGGATTAACTGGAGTACCGGTAGTTGTCAGTCAAGCAATGATGAATTTTTATCAATCCTTAATCTGTACTGCTGGTCACAGTGGGTTCGTACCCCAACAAGGGGTGAAAATACACTTGATCTAATATTTAGTAGAGATATCATCCCCCTATCTGTACAAGTATACAACGAGTTTGAAAGCAGTGATCATAAGATAGTAGCTTGTGCTCTCCCCATCCATCCCTCCTACAACCGACCAATTCAAACTTTTTGTTGTGAGATTAGTAAGACTAAAAGCAGTAACCTAATGCTCGAGGGCGATGTCGAGCTAATGAGTACATAAGCCTGTGACAGCAATAATGTACAATCATCAAACCGCCCACATGTAAAGTAATGTTGCTTTATCATAACTGATGCAATGATTATAAAGAGACAACTCTGAAAGTGTGATACTTCACCTTATCCCATCAACTTATATCTCCGGTGGAAGGTCATTTTGAAGCACAAAGCCAGCACATCAAGTGCTCTACAATAAAAAGAGTGTGCGCGATGGGCCACAAGCAGTTATCCACAGAACCATGGGATCACGTTTCAACGTTCTTAAGACCATCGCTAATTGATGAGCTGTGCAGTGAACATCTAATGAAATTTCATTTGAGTAGTTGAAGAGATAATTGGTTGACATTTTGCGAAAAATGTGTTTACTGTGTGGTTCTCAGATTGTTCTGGGGGATTCTGTAATTCTCTATTCAAGTACATACGTTTGTCCTCACTAGTGTTCTCCTTTACTACAATTTCAATTAATGCTAATGAAAAAGCTGTTTTTAACAAGGAATGTATGATTTCAATTGACAATATTAGTAAAACCATAGTTAGCCTCTTTGCTTATGTTTATTATTATCTATGGTCTTGTAGTGTCGGTTACCATCACTGATTATCAGTCATATGAATGTAATGATAGAGAGTGACATTCATTATCATTCCTAAAATTTTTATCACGCTCAACGAACTGAACTCATACAAACTCACCCGATTCAGATGCTTCAATAAACCCAACACACACTATCCACCATTATTCGAACATTCACAATCATGCAATCAACCTACAGTTTACAGAACAATTGAATTTGAAATAAATATTAAGGAAATTTTATTATCAAAGTGTTTTTGCAGTATACTAAGTAGTCGATTCCCTCAAATCTTCAAGTGAGTAAACAGATAAGATGATGTTTGGAGGTGATCAACAGGAAACTCTGAACCCGATTCTCCTGCTACTTGTCACTAATCAGCAAGGTGTACCTGTATTCTTAAGGGAACTGATGTTATTTGACGAATTCGATCTCGGAACACACAGCTTCAATAGGTATTATGCTCATTGGTGATGGTTCGAGAGAGAATGTGACGCGAGATAACAGTCTACTAGTTGTTTGTTATTTCATTTGTTGGCATTAATAATGATAATGATAGTAGTATACACTACCTGATCGTGTGATTATAAGAAAGAAAAAACATCAGTTTGTTGACCTCAGATATTGTTTTTGCAAATGTCATTGATTGAACTTTCTTGTTGTTTATCACTATCTTCCAATCTAACTAAATATATATGATGGTTATTTCATTTGTATATTTAGCCTGATATAAATCTTCAACATAATGAAGAATGTTGTTTGCTAATGATGCGTTCGTATGACCGACAGTCACCCACTCATACGGAGCAAGGTTGAATGAAATTTTCACTTTAAAAATGGTTACTACTAAGTATAGAGAGACTTAAGTTTAAACAAATAGTTTTCATGTGTACTCATAGATGGTCTTGCATCAGATATGCATAAACACTGTAATTATTACTCATCTAGTATCAAATGAGTTCAGTTATCGCTATCTTGAAGATATGTTTGTATCCTCACTTCATCAAGCTAAGGAACTATCAACAATATTTCCGGTTTGTTTGATAATGTAATTTCCTCTTAACTTTGCAACAGTATCGAAATGAATGTCTCCATAATGAAGCATTTGTAGAAGAATCCGTTGATAGCCTGCCAATTACGCTAGTCTCCATCGTCAGCAGCATCACAAAGAGTTGCACAGTGGCTCTTTATCATGTGTGATTATGAAATTTCGCTACAAGAATCGCGAAGATGATTTTGCGTTAATAGCTCAATGTACAGTCAGATTTGGAATGTGAATTTTCGAAATGTAATCCGATTTAATGTCTCAGAATTGTCTTCAGCTGTTCATTGACATTACATTCACTGTGACAGAATACTGGAGTTATCTGTGCTGATCTGTTCATAAATGCGTATAAATAGGGAATGATAAGCAGCTAAAAGTAGAATCTTGACGTACACTACGGTACATCAAGAATATTCTCGAAACGAGTTGGTATAAGTAAGTGAGACATACAACCACTAATGAAGCAACTAATACTCTCAGTGTGATTCAAATACATAGCACAAAATTTTGAAGAATAAAGATTAACTACTCCAATAATCTTACAAAACTGGTCTCCAACTCGACAGTAATATTCATGTGCGAGTTGTCTCGATTTCAGATGTGTTAAAGACTCTGTTGTTAAATAACGATGAGAATCACAACTGCAACCATACGAATAATAAAAAGGGTTGCAAGTTGACATAAATATTCTCGATCCGCTCAAGTATCACATCAACCCCAACCTTACAGACTCCAGAGCAATAGATCGACATAAATAATTTCCTCGATCGTGATATGCACTCATCGATCTTCAGATCATTCGAAGACGCTAGTGAGTTCCATCTTCTTTCAATTAATCGAGACCAAAACAGATTTTCAGGGATATTAAGATTTGCTCAGATAGAACACCATGCCAGCGAAAAGCAGGAAGAGTTAGCTACAGACTAAAAAGATTAAACTCCTGAACGCATCATAATCCCGAATGTCGAAAAATGAAGTCCGGTTCTCCGAGAACATCTAAGTTTACGACTATGCAACCACCAAAAAACTCACCTCAATCTCTTCAACTTCAAAACTGAAAAGAAAATAACCACGATGTAGGTGGTGCCTATTATTTTAATAATGCTGACTTCGATTCAACTCGAAGTAATTGTACTTATTAGGAATGGGATAGCACAGTCCGAATCGCTATTAGTGAGACAACTGGTTACAGTGACCGTGCAACGAATAATGGGGAAACTGGTCATTACAATTTTATAACTGACCACACACCTAACGTCAATATATTTGAACCTTGCAAACCATTGCAAGCATGTATAGCAGTAGACGATCTAGAGCATGTTCCACATACGTCAAGCATAAAAAGTAATCTGAATTGTTAATAGACACCTGATTGCACAGTTAGACCTGATAGCCTTCTTGGCCGGCTCCCAATATGTACACTATTCTTTTATCACATGTTATATACAATAACGGTGAGAAGCTTTTTTGCTCTTCCAACGGCTTTTTTGCAGGCACTAGTATATATATTTTAAAG
>NW_017385993.1:812645-857621 GCF_000237925.1 Schistosoma mansoni | reverse complement strand
AATTCGGCCATTTCGTCCTATTATGGGACTCCTCAGCAGTGCGCATCCACGAACCCGCTCTCGCGAGTTTCGAACCCAGCACCTACCAGTCTCGAGCCGAAGCCCTTAACCGATAGACCACTGAGCTGGCATCCAACGGTGTTAATGTCTAACTTCAACTGATCCACGAAGTTGAGCAACCATTCACCAATTGTCTTCAGTGAGAGGAATAAAAGAAATTGGTAAATCATAGCAATCCTTAGTCCTTAGGAGTAGGTCAGATTGCCTCTTAAAGGAATCCCGCGAAGTCACTTGGACTAGCTCGGTCGGCAGCGAATCCCAACATATTTGACTACCTAAAGGAGTGGAAGGTATGTCTACAGTCCGTTCCGCTATGTTGGGTCTCCAGTTTCTGGGCATAACCGCTAAGGTTTGTGTTGGGACTAAACTTGAACAGGTGTTTAAGGGGACACTCGGGAGTGTTTAAAATGCCATGTCATTAGGAGGTCACCTCTAAGACACTCATACTCTGATGGGTAAATGTTTCGTGATTAGAAGCGCTCTTCATAAGATTTGAATTTGAGCCCTCGAACTGATTCCGTGTCTCGCAGTTGGATACTCTCCAGAGTGTCCTCATCCTTCTCTCCAAAGTTTCTCATCATCAGCAAAAATAATAAGTCAGACGATACGCGTTATGGAAGATCGTTTTGTATAAACCAAGAAGAGAGGAGACCCTAGTGCTGAACCCTGGGGAATAGCATATGTGTTTACCTATACTAATCCTCTCCGTTTGTAACACTGTGGAGGTCCAATCTCGTTTTAAATATAAAACAAAAGGTGCTGATATTAAATGTTCTGGTAGAGAATTACAGTAACTCATTACTCGGTGCGAGAAACAAAATGCTCTCCTTAGTCCTTGAGAATATGTCAAGTTTTCCGTTAAAGGCATCCTAGAAAGTTTCTTGGACTACCTTAGCCTGCATCGAATTCCAGGGCTGGACTACTCGTAGGGAGTAAGAGATATGCCTACAGTTCATCCTGCTAGGTTGTGTCTCTGATTTCTGGGTGTAACTTAAAGTTTCTATTGGCTCTGAGGCCAAGTAGGTGTATGAAAGGGTACCCACGATTGTTCAGAATGCTATAAGTCATTAGATCTTCTCTGAGAAGCTTATACCCCAATGAACAATGACCCAGTGATTTGAGGCTCATATCATAAGGTTCGAATTTACTTCCTCGAACTGACTTTGTGACTCGTCTCTGGAAAGGTTTCAGCGTATTCTCATCTCTTTGGAGTGACGGAGGATGGTATTATGGGTACAAATATTGATTTGACTGCAAATTCCGACTCCTTCTAACCACATGTGACAGAAGTATTGAAGATGCCACAGGTATTTAGAGTTTGACAACGCTTTAACCGGTAACAACTTCTATTATGAATCGTACCCACCAAGTTTAGTCAGAAGACAGAAGCGAGAAGGTTTGAAGATATATTTGATAGGCTATCAGTATATCGAGAGTCAACTGATCTAAACTGGCTGGTGGTTGCAGGTGATGTTGAGCAGGCCGTTCCCACTCGTGATCTGGTGCGGATGCATGAACGAGCGTCTTCAGCTAGGTGATCCCATTAGAACTAATATGGTCAGCATTCAATGTCGAACACTTAAAGGGCTATTGATTTTGGGGATTTATTTATCGCTACAGATCACTTCCCCTCCCTAATGAAGTAGTGATGACCCTACGACCTGGCCAGCCAGAAGTTTAGGCTCAACGAGTATGTCCTTGGTAAACATTCTTCTGATAGCTTGTTATGTTTAACGGAGTCTGGTCGTCTTTTCTTACTATAATGGTTTAGGAAGTAAAATGTAGTAATAAGGGCAAAAAGGGCAATCAAAATTTGGTTCCTCTTAAACTTCATCGTTTTTTTCTATCGTTTTTTACAGCCATCCTAGAAAAGAAAAAGAAAGGATATGTAAGTGCATGTCGAATTACACTCGTACGAGCATAAAGGCACAAAAAAGAGGAAAATAAACTCATGCACATGCGATAGTGTAAAAATGATTATTACATAATGCTTTTTGTTGGTTTTTTTTGAAAACATTTTTTAATATACATATATTAGCGAGCATATTAGAAAAATATTTTTAGATTGTTTCGGAATAAACATATGAATATAAATATAATAAAATTGGTTTTTTAATAATATGTATAACACAAAGAAAAATCAAGACGAAGCAAAATGTTAGTCAGTGTCTTACGTTCAATAATCGTCTAAATGTTCTGAAAACCTTACTGTCCTTCTGGAACGCGTTGTTTTGAGTCTATTTTCAGATACCGCCAAAGTATCATCGTGATTGATGACTGTCAGACGAGGTATTGTAAGTGTAGGGGTCGTGTCTTTCGACTTTACGGGAGGAAAATCGACGTGGATTTTGGTTTCCTTCTAAATACACTACTTTGATGCGGTCGATGCTGATGCTGTCGTTAGTTCCGTTCTTATCGACTATATAGTACTTAGGTTCGCGCTGAAAAACTTCGAAGGGTTCCTCGTATGCTGATTTTAGAGGTCATAGATGTGAACCTCGACGTACAAAGACATGTTTACTATTGTAGTGCCGTGCTTCAATAATAGTTCACTTCGATAACCATTATTATACCAATTTTAACGGTGTATAAAGTCAGAAGGCAAAAGGAAGCGGCAACTACACTTTTATTGATGAATGATGCAGACCAGAAAGTTGTAAGCACATGAGCAAGTGTAAGCGAGCGAAGCAAATATGATGAATAGTGGAGATGGCTGGGAAGCCAACTCGATAGCGAAGCAAAAATAATGCGTATTGGAGATGGCGGGGAAGCCAACTCGCAATGAGCAAGCATTACTCAATATTTATAATCAGACAAAAATGAATGACAGACATATGATGAATAAGATACGAAGGGTACACATATACGCTCATATAAAAATATAGTCAAGGTTAACAAGCGAATAATTAACAAGATCAAAATATGACTCATAATGGATAGGCGAATTGGCTTGGCCAGTAACTAGAATAAAGTATATGGGCTTAACATAACAACCGATACTACACTATATCGTAAGTCAGGTTGATCGAAAACATTACTGCTCGTGTGGGAGTTTAGATCCATGTTCACCGAAGAAGATGAAGGATCCACGAATTCTGCAGGAAGTCGGAGCATCGTTCCATAGACGAGTTGAAATGGAGTGTATCCAATGTCAGCCAGTCACAGTGGCAGAAGAGCGTCAGTCCATTGAGATACGTTTGCAACTAAGAGGGAAGCTTTCGACCGTCGATAAAATCCTTGTACCAACCCTTTTGCTTGTATGTGGTCGTTCAGAATCGTGTGATTCCCAGTAGTGTAGTAAGACGACCGAAAGGACAAGATTGGAACTGACGTCCACGGTTTGTAGTGATAGTCGAAGGGCAGTCAAAGTTCTCTATCCATTGTTCTATGGCGGCGCGGACCATAGTTTCAGCAGCAATATCCTTGATTGTTATGCCGTGCAGCACAATATATAGTTAGTAGTTACCTACCTAAATCGCTTTACCCCGATTCAGTGTATTGTAACCGACTTTAGAATAATCACACGGACTGTCATGTGTTGTTTAACCGTCTTTGTAAGACTCCTCCAGTCGCCGAGTCAGAAGCGTATGCTGCGATACTAATGGGTGCTTGGGTGTCCTGGTGTGTAAGCATGGTTGCCTTTGAGATAATTTCCTTAACTGTATAGAATTTTTTGCGTTGTCGTTCGAATTGAAAACTTTCGTATTTCCTCGAAGTTTGTTTAATAAAGGTTTCATGAGGATAGTGCAATTCGACATGAGCCATCAACAGAAACTTACCAGACCGTTGAATGTACGTTACTGATTGCCTGTGGTCGGTTCAGAGAGCGAATGCATTAAGCATTATTAGTGTGTGCGAAAAATCGAAGGAGTCGGTTCAAATCTGACTTTCTTAGTATATACAGTAAAGCTATATTTTTGCAGTCTTTCGAAAACAAAGTCCAAATACTGCGGATAAGATTCTCTAACAGAACTTGCGATCAAGAGGTTATCTACATACGTGTGCACGAAGTTGACACCTTGAAGGACGTCATCCGTGAATCTATGAAAATTTCGTGAGGCATTTCTTAACCCGAAAGGCATGTGCAGACATTCGCAGGGTCCAAAGGGAGTGATGATAAGAGTTTTTGGGGATATCGTCAGCAGCCATAAAATTTTGCTTTCGAAAAACAAATGTACCTCTTAAGGTAGCTGTCAAATCGTGAATGTCAGGCGACGGGCAACGGTAAGAAGTGGCTTTCTCATTCAGTCACTGATGGTCACCACCTGGACGCCAATCATTGTTGTTGCTGTGTTTGCTGACTACGATAGCCATTATTGCGTTCCAGCGGGGCAGTTTCTTGAAGAGTCTTTTGTGTCAAACGCTTTGGAGCACGAGAATCTGCAGGGTTTTCTGCAATTCCGAGAAGACTTGCCAGCACCAATCGTGATTATCTGCCTCTCATGGTCTAGAGACAGTTCTTTTTCGTGACAAACCCCTTCGAGTTTTTGAGCTTCTGCGGTTGTGACGGATGGTAGGATAACGCCTCAGAGTGTGACAGAATAAACCACGAGGCTGGAGGTTATGGTAGTCTCCAGAATCCGGTCAGCAGATGCAGCCAGTATGTTCGCGGAGTTATTTCAAAATGAGACAAGGACTGCCTGAACCTGTTGGGGAAGCTTAGACAAGAATCTCTCGGTAAAATCTGAGAATTATACAGTAAACACTTCATTTGCAAAATGTCAATCAATCGTCTCAGACTTTACTGTTCCTTCACTTCCATACCAATTTCTTTCTGTTCCTGTTCTTTCCTTCCCAACCTTCAGCTACCAAACATTATATTCCTGACTTACGTTATAAGCAGCACATGCCACACTTTGTCTGTCGGTTAGATCTCCATGTTTAAGGATGACCTTCATTAAGGTGTCAATATGTTTAGAAACATATCTGGTGAGCGTAGTAGGCGTAACGTATGTGTTGAAATCACGTAGTAGTGCCTTGTCACGTCGTGCTCGTGGAAGTCAGCCCCTGCGTGGAAAAACCAGGCCTCGGTATTATTTGTTCAAAATTGTACGAGTTGAAAGGTGGGAGGCCAAGGAGCCCCAATTCTAAACAGCTTGAATGTCTGTTTCATAATAATAAAGATAAGATATACACTTACTTACTAATGCCTGTTACCCCTCGTGTAGGAGCATAAGCTGCCCACCAGCACTCTCCATTCAACCCTGTCCTAGGCAATCTTTTCCAGTTCTTCCCATTTGTTACTCATCCTTCTTATATCTGCTTTTATCTCCCGACGTAATGTGTTTTTAGGCCTCCCTCTTTTCCTCGTTCCCTCAGGATTCTAAATTAATGCTTGCCTTGTGATACGGTTTGGTGATTTCCGTAATGTATTTGCTACCCACTTCCAAAGTCTTTTCCTAATTTTCCCTTCAACTGGAACCTGGTTTGTCCCCTCCTACAGAAGGCGGTAACTGATGGTATCCGGCCAATGGATGTTGAGTATGTTGCTCAGACAACTATTTTTAAATACTTGTACGAAAATACGAAAACAATATCACTGTGTGTAAAAATAAAACTTAAACAGTGATATATAATTTTACAACAGTAAAGACTCATAGTCTTTTGTTTGGTGTACCAGATCATGCCGAGCCCATCATTAAAGACGTCACAGTATTTGGATTTTGACAACACCTTTACACGTAACACCTTTATAATCGAAGTATCCCAACCCAATCAAATTAGAAGTCAGAAATGAAGTGGCTCGAAGATATCTTTGGAAAGTTGACGATATGTCAAAAAGAATTTGGTCTGAGCTGGCTAGCAGATGAGAGGGGTGCGTAGCACAGCCTACCCGTTCGTGATCAGATGCCTATGAGCGATTTAACTCCTTTAGCTAGAGTGTGTTCAGAAAAAGAATGAGGTCAGAATTAATGTCAAAAACATATAGAACTATGTATTTTGGGGATTTATTTTCATCTACAAATCTAGCATTTACCCCTTTAGGTTGGAAGTTAATACGTTCAAACACCAAATTAAATTAAATGACTCGCACATACAGACAAACTTAGGTATAGATAATTTGAGCAGTTTCTTCAAAAAATGATTGACTGACTACTATTCAAATTAAATCTAGACTTAACGAGTCAGTCGTTTCCGTAAAACAGTCAATGTAAAGAAACGAATGAATCTTGACTGAGCCACGACACAGGTAGTTGAATCGATTATATCAAAAGAGTTCCCTGACATTGGTTAAGAAACCACTTAAATTATTACGTAATTGTGACACTAAAATTCTCATGCCTCACTATTTTCCTATTAGACAGCAGAATCGGCAAACAGTGGATTGATAATAGAGGTAAAATAAAAAGCATGGCGCACTTCCATTCTTAACACCATATTCATTTAACTGAAAATATTTTGGTTGTAGTCGTAGCTGAAAATAACCATGCGTAAGATCCTAAATTTCTAAAATCCCGATATGTTTTGTAATTCTACATTTACTTGGTGACGCACCAAAATGCTGGTAATAAGTCAAAATTCGAAGAATTGGTTACAACAGCTGTACTATTTTGACATGGAGATGAATATGAAGTCATATACAAGTGACTCAACATTCTTGTCACAGTTATGTAGCACGATTTAGTACAATCGAACAGTCATGGAGTATACGTTTCCTGACAAGCAGAGACCGTTTTCCTGTACTTCAAACGTTAGTATAATCAAATTTTAAAAAAAGTACTAAGTGGACAATTATGATGTTTGAATGAACCAACTATTCCCTTGTGTTGTCGACTGTTTTGATTTTGAATTCCGAATACAGTACATTCGTTCGTGCTCATCTAATACTTGTTGATTACATTTCGTTATTGCTGGTATTACTAGTTTATACTATAATTAAAATACTTCAAATTATCACAACAACTCATTAGGAAACACAATACTGACTATGTGTCTAAAAAACAGAACAGTGCTGACATACAGGGAACATAATTTCACCCATGATGTTCGGATCGAATCAGTCAACCCAAGAATGAACATTTAAAAACGGGGATTTAAGATAAGCAGCTGCGAAGTATAAATGTCAAGTGAAACAGGATTCATTGATAGTAAAACCATATAACAAAAAAGATGATCGTTAGACCAAAACAGCACAAAGAACAATAATCATAGTCTCACTTGAACCAAAAACTAAACATAGTGCACGCGAATGAATAGAGCTGATGAAATAACGTTATATGTTGGAAGGGACAAAAAGGTATTCCCGCGCAAAATGTGTGGATGGAGGGATTTTTAAACACATACGCACGTAGACATATAAAAACAACTTTTCATCATGCCTAGTTGAAACATTGAGTGGTTGATTTAGATAGTTGTAACAGGTTTCCTGGGGTTGGTAGGGCTACTATGAAATTCCTCATGGTTATTAAAGACGATTTCAACCTCAGGCATCCTATATTTTGTTGTCATGGGAAAAAGTTAACCTATCCCAATAAACAGCTAGGAGCACGGTATCTTTTGGCGGAGAGAAGTACGTGGGTTAATTGGGAAAGTAGCTTGATTTCTAATAGGAAAACCATCATTTGAACATTTAGGGTAATCTATGATGTAAAACTCGGCTATTTGGATCAAAATTTAGAAAACAAAAATCTTGATTTTTTTCATTTGAATTGGAAACCAACCTTTCACCTAAAGCATTTTCAGGCATGTTATATGAATATTGTTTGCATGTAACCGCTATATTTTTTAATTTGGACAGAGTACAGGTTGTTAGTAAAGTTACGTACGTCTCGTCACTTATCTTAGCAATCAAACGACAGACTCGTTTATCATCAAACTACCAAATAAGCATCATTCATAGTGAATTTTGAATATTTTTCATACGTTTATTAAGAAAGTGTGATCGTGACCTTTCTAGGGCTACTGTAGTGAAGATACGACTAGTATTCTAATTTTACAACTAGCTACCGATAACACCTTCTATGTACGAAGCGTTTGCTCTAATCTGGCTAGTGAACGTAGGAGCTGTGTCCCACGCTGGTTCGTAACGTGATCTGGTGCGGATGCATGACCGAGCGCCTTCAGTTAAACCAGTCCACTTAAAACAATGTGGTCAGCACCCAATGTTGAACACTTAATGAGCTATTGATTTTGGGGAATTATTTACAGCTACAGTAGCATGTGCTACTGATGTCGATAAATATAAGTAGTGTGTATCATCAATCGAAAGTGAAATACCGGGCGTCAGAAGGTTAAGAAGATCAAAGAGAAACGAATGAGAACAAAGGATGATTGATGTGGAAATGAAAGAACAATCAAGTGTGAGACGACTGATTGACATTTTGCATATGAAATATTTACTATATGATTCTTCGATGTTACTAAGATGTTCCGTAATTTTGTATTCAAATACATTTGATTCAGTCATTCAGTCAGTCACAACGTAGAACTTCGTACGTATGTACATCAGTTCGAGTTGCCATACCACATTAGCACAGAGATGTAGTTGTCGATTCAAATCCCACTTGTTTTCTTGTTCACTACACTACTTGAATACATTACCTTATTGTTATCAAGTTTAGCGTGTGTGACTTATATCCGAAATTTGAGTTGCCTAAGTTAAATTAAATTGCAATACATTAGCTTAAATTAAAGAAGTACAAAGTGAAAATAGGTGATATTGTTCAGTTTAGCAATTTAATACAAATAAAAACAAAACATTTGAACTTTAATAAAATCAAATTACTAATCTATCATCTTGACTTTAATGTACTTGGGTTTGAATCTCGCGCGAGGTGGCATCGTGGATGCGCACTGCTGAGGAGTCTAACAATAGGACGAAACGACCTTCAAATGCTCCCAGGTTTTCCATGGTAGTCTAGCTTCAATTGACTCATGATCTCAACTATTATAATTTAATATATTTCTTAGGAATATTTACTAGTGATACAAGAAGATCTGTATGTATTTCTGTTGTATAAACTAATATAAGCCAGTATTTTACTTAAAGACAAGCCAACTGATTATAGATACAATGATTTTTAGTTATATGTATTTTGCATTACATCATATAGATGCTATATATCTTACTGTCAAAACATTAGCTGCAATCTGTTCCCCTTTATACGGTTCTCCAATATGTCCCTAGTTGAGTATTAAATCGAATGAAGATATTCTCCTCAATCCGAACATATATTTTAAGCCAGACACAAATTATCTTCACATCAACTTAAATGAATCTAAAGGATCTATCAATAATGAGTATCAAAGAAGTTCCTCGTTCATAATAAGCTGTATATTTTCAAGTTTTCCATATTTTTAAAGTTTGAAATTGATTCCAACTTCATTATTTAGTTAGCCCATCTCCTTACGATGCTCCATTGCCTTGCGGATCTGATGTTTAGGTCAAAGGCTCCGGGTGTGGCCCCCTAAGGAAACCACCTGCTTCAGTTTGGGCACCTGGGCAGCATCACAACCCTCACACAAATCAAATGAGATTTGTGTGGCGCATATATATATCTGGTACCTCTTTGGACCAATATTTATGTGTTTAAATAAATGGCCAAGAAAGGTAATTTTACTTTTGTTTTACGGCCTAAAACGTTGGTAACGCAATGTGAAAAGAAGTTTGTTGTTATTGGTCAAAATATTATTTCGATGATTAATTCAGCCTACTTACATAGTTTTAAGTAATATATATTTCAATCCTAAAATGATTAGTAGGTATTCCAGGATCATAATATAAAAAATGATTTGTAAGAACAATTAAACATAGCTACCAAAACATATTGATCTGAGTGACAAAATGCTGAACAGAGAGTTTGACTATCACGTTAAATCTATGACAAAAGCAGTAAGTTCCATACATAGAACCCGTCGATCATTTTCATTTCTTTAAATTTCTGCTTTCTCGCTCTACAATTTCTAATCATATAGGCTAACAGTTTATGTAGAAGTCTTCATTGAAGATTTAGGTCATTGACGTGAATTCTTTGCAATGACTTATGTGGACTGTAGTATAAATCAGAATATATATACTTATTTACTTACGTCTGTTACACTCAATGAAGCATAGGGCGCCGACCAGCATTCTCCAACCCACTCTATCCTGAACATTCCTTTCTAGTTCTATCCAATTTTTGTTCATTCTTCTCATGTTTGTCTCCATTTCTCGGTGTAATGTGTTCTTTAGTCTTCCTCTTTCCCTTTGGCCTTAAGGAGTTCATAAGACGGCTTGTCAGAAGATATATATGGTACTACTCAATTATAAACATGAAAACAGAAAAATGCATAATACGCTAACACTATTAAGCAGGTGATATCAAGTCAACAAAGCCTTCCAAAGAGTTTGTACAATCAGACCTATTATATAACAGATAGATATTTAAAAGACACTTTACTAACCACCTGTTAATAAAAATAAGATAATTAGAGAAATTAGTAAACTCAGTTATTGACAATAAAGGGCATCAATAACATTGAAATCTTTGGCACGACATTAAGGTTAATTAATGTAAAATTGAAGAAAGTCAGAAAAACATTATAGTATCGCAAAAACATGACTGGGGAACCACCATTATAGATAAAGTGATGATCAAACTCCAGTTTCGACGAGAAACAAAGAAGCGGTTTTGTGGAGATTTAATATTTTCATAGTTGAAAGCGTGACTCAATTGAAGCTAGACCACTAGGGAAAACCTGGAAGCACTGGACGACCGTTTCGTCCTATTGTGAGACTCCTCAGTGGCAGTGCACATCCACGACCTCGCCTGGCGAGATGCGCACTGCTGAGGAGTCCCACAATCGGACGAAACGATCGTCCAGTGCTTCAAGGTTTTCCATGATGGTCTAGCTTCAATTGACTCATGATTTTAACTATGTAAAATTACTAAAATCTTCACAAAAACAACCCCTTCTCAAATAAGAAAAAAGTTTTCAAAACCTCTAATTGTATCCAACTCAATTAGAAGAAAAGAATTTTTTTAAAAAAAGAATAAAATCAACAAAGAATATTGCGTGAATAAAAATAAACAACAAACAAGAAAAATGACTGAAAATGAAGGTACTAAAAAAATTTTTTGTCACTTTTACCCCCTCACCCCCTCTCTCCCCCTCCCCCCTCTGTCTCCCTCCCCCCTTCTCTCTCTCGATATCCCTTAGGATTAATGAATTTCTTTACATCATCCAAAAAAACTTTTTTTATTACTAAGACTATCTTGTTATTATTAATCATTACAAAATAAAAGTTAATTCAATCATTTGCATGTATATTTCACATCTAGTTCATTATAATAAATATCATCATCATCATCATCTTAATTAGTGTATTCAATGTACAATCTTTCTTCTTTACAAATGATACACTTCTGTGTGTATGTGTGTGCGTGGGGGGTATGTATTTGGGAGGGGGGTAGGTGTGTGGGTGGATGGATAGATGGTTGGGTACATTTTTTTAAAAAAAAGTGGAAACATTTGAGACAGTGAATAATTCCATGTACTAGTTATTACATGGATATATATCTTTCTCTTAGTTTATCTATTGTGTTGTTACCTCTCCCCCCCTCTCTCTCTCCCTCCACAATTCATTAATCATAAAATTCACTTCATTATAAATTTGCGTGTTTTTGTTTTTCACTATTGAAATAATAAAGAAAAGAAAACAATAGTAGTAGTAGTAGTAGTAGTAGTAGTAGTATTAGTAGTATTATTATTAGTAGTATATGTCTCTGTTGAAATGATTCCTTCTTTCTTTCTTTCCTTCTCTTTCTCTCTCTTGGTATTCTTTAAATGAGTTTGTTCATATTCACAAATGAATTGAATATTGAAAAAAAAGGAAATTAATATATTTCTCTTTCTCTCTATACTTTACTTACTTACTTACGCCTGTTACTCTCAATGGAGCATAGGCCGCCGACCAGTCTTTCTATAGATAAATATATAGTGTCAAATTAAACTTTTGAGGGAGAAACACTTTAAGCCGAAAAAAGAATTTAAACGAATTAGTTAGATGGGCTTATGATTAGGGCTTGGAAGTTAATTCCAGGAAGAGCGTGTTTATGCACATCGGACACGGTAATAGTTACCATTATACCATTAATGGTACATCTCTTCCACAAGTGCAGGAACATAAAGACTTAGGAGTAATGATAAGTCATGACTTGAAAACTACTACGCACTTCAATGCGGCTGCTTCCAAAGGTTATCGTGCGCTATGGTCACTTCGCCGAGCATTTAAATGCTTTGACGAGGAGATGTTTTGAATTTTATATCCCACCTATGTAAGGCCACACTTAGAGTACTGTATTCAAGCAGCTAGCCTATGTCTGATAAAGGATACTAAATCACTTGCGTGTGTCCAGCGTGTAAGGACGAAATGAGTGAAGGGTCTTTCTAAACTTCCTTACGATGAGCGTTTGAAACGTCTAAACCTTTTCCCCTTATCTTATCGTAGGACGCGAGGTGACCTTATACTGGCATTTCGTATATTTAATTATGATCTGGGTGTTAATATGTCTTATCTTTTTGCTTCCCCAATCACTTATAATTTCCGAGGTCATAGCAAGAAGGTTCTGAAACCGCGATCTAATAAACTAATGGTGGGGTCCCGTTTTTCTCATCGAGTGGTCAATGACTAGAACGCATTACCAGAACAAGTGGTATCAGAACCATCAGTGAACATTTTCAAGAAGAAGCTGGACCTTCACTGGAAGGAAATCTGTCAGGATTAACATAGGCTCATCAACCTACTATCCTTATTACTGAAGACTGAAGAACTCTGCCAATATATAGAGACTATAACCATGCTGATTAGGATATCCTGAACTGACTGGTTAAATTCTCTGAGTGGAATAACTCTTTCTCATGTAATAGTCTTGTGGAGGCCATTGATAAATTCTTGGTTAGATTCGCAAACACCTCTTAAAACGTTTAGTATACCTAATGAATTGTATATATATCAGCTAAATATCGCAATAAATTAAGGCGTCTACTGAAATGTTATTTTAAGTCGAATAACTTCATAATTTTTAACAGAAGGGGGTTTTGTGGAGATTGCAGTATTTTCATAGTTGAAATCATGATTCAATTGAAGGTAGACAACCATAGAAAACCTGAAAGAACTGGATCACTGTTTTGTCCCATTGTGGAACTTCTCAGCAGTACGCATCTACAACGGTTGCTCAGTTTTATGGATTGGTTGAAGTTAGACATTAATACTATTGGATACTGGCTCAATGGTCTAGAGGTTAAACGCTCGTGCGTGAGACTGATATGTGTTGGGTTCAAATCTCGCGAGGCGGGATCGTGGATGTGCACTAGTAAGGAGTCCCACAATAGGACGAAACGATTATTCAGTGCTTCTAGGTTTTCCACGGTTGTCTAACTTCAATTAACTCATGATTTCAACCATTAATTTTGTTTGATTTATTTAATGATAGACACAGAAGTTAACTGTCTTTTATTCTTTGCAATCAAGGCTCCTGTATATATACATATCTATATTCATTAGGATAGTAGGAAAAACTATAGTATAGTTTCCTCAAGTGTAGTTTACAAACATCCTTAAGATCGAATCATACTGTAATACATCATTATGAATGAAGAAAACTCTTATTAAGATTACATATACATATATAGAACCCCCTACTGCTCAATCTATTCATTTACCTTTAATATTAAATATACTTATACTCATTGTATTAAGTAATATATATCTAATAGATTGAATTAATAATCAAATAATCCCATTAATCTTTATATATATATATACTTGAAATCATGAGTTAATTGAAGCTAGACCACCGTAGGACAACCTGGAAGCACTGGATGATCGTTTCATCCTATTTTAGAACTCTATTCTATTCACCAATGACTTGTAATTTATGAAAATCTCATATTCAATATTGTTTATAAAAGATAATCCTGTTTTTACTTAGATGCTTATGTACCATCACTTTCTAACTAAGGAATGGAATCTTCAACTTCGGGGAAACCTTAATTACAAATTGAGTGGATTAAATATTAAATCCCAACAATTATAGTCACACACACACACACTGAACACCACTACATACACATTGCACACATACAAACACGTGCGTCCATATTTCAATCAGTTGGATTAAATAAATTAAATTAAACTGTATACCTTTAAAAGAAGGGAAAGTTGGAAAATTAAAACTTTTCATTAGACACTTAAATAACTTGCTATTAAAGTCAATTATTAAAACTTCTTTGTGTGTGTGTGAGTGTATGTGAGTGTGTGAGTGTGTTTCATTCTACACTTTACATGAATCAAAAATGTGATACTTATATGATGAAGTTTGTTTTCTGATGGAATAGAAATCTACCTGAAGTTTATGCTGCTGATGATTTCGTTCAGAAGAACGATGAAAGCTCCATGATCAAACCATCCAACTTTCAGAACAAAACTCTATTAAAATCATCTACCTGAACTATAAATCTTCTCCATCATTCATTCTGTAACATAAAATGAAAAATGGCTTTCTACTAATAACTTTCTCTAACATAAATATCATAAGGTCAGTCAGTCAGTCAGCTACAACGTAAGATCGGGTACATATATGCATCAGTCCAAGTTGCCATACCTCATTAGCACAACAAGATGAACAACACATTCATAGAAGTAGTTAATTCAATGGGAGTAATATAGAAAATTGCATATTACCGTATAATACAGGGAGAAAGAATTAGTTCGTAAGAAGAAAGGTAAAAAGTGATTTTAATCTCACGGTTTAAGGGAAGACAATGAGTATATACACCTATGCCATTGAGATAGATTCTGAACCATGTCACCCAGAGTCTCCACCAACCACTGGTTACAATAGCCGCGCGGACCCCAACCAAGTAGTTTGCATCTACCAACATAGCTCAGATTAGAAGTTAGTGACTTCAAGGACTCATTTCACGTTTTTATTTGACTGCCCTTAAATTTCTCCCAACCACCCTCAACACTAGTCAGCATTATGTGTCGTGGTAATTGGTGTTCAGGCATACGTAACACGTGACCCGAACATCTCAGTTGATGAAGATTCACAACCTCATCGACTGATTTATCATCATTGCCTGATACCCTGAATCTGATTCGTCTGTTATATATTTGGTGATCCCAGCAGATACGAGCAATATTTCTAAGACATCTGTGGTCAAATACTAGTAACCTACGAGTATCTTGAAGTATCATGAAGTTGCAGATGTAAAGGCGAAGCTTGGCAAAGCAAGGGCAGCATTTCTACAATTGAAGAACATATGGAACTCAAAACGACTCTCAACCGATTTCAAGGTCAGAATCTTTAATACGAACGTCAAGACAGTCCTACTGTATGGAGCTGAAACGTGAAGAACTACTACGACCATCATCAGGAAGGTACAAGTATTTATAAACAGTTGTCTACGCAAAATACTCAACATCCATTGGCCGGATACCATCAGTTACCGCCTTCTGTAGGAGAGGACAAACCAGGTTCCAGTTGAAGGGGAAATTAGGAAAAGACGTTGGAAGTGGGTAGCAAATACATTACGGAAATCACCAATGTGCATCACGACTCAATCCCTAACTTAGAATCCGGAAGGGAAGCGGAAAAGAGGAAGGCCAAATAACACATTACGTCGGGAAATAGAAGCCGATATGAAGAGGATGAATAGCAACTGGAAAGAACTGGAAAGGAAGGCTCAGGACAGAGTTGGATGGAGAATGCTGGTGAGCGGCCTATGCTCCGCGACGAGGGGTAACAGGCGTAAGTAAGTAAGTAAATATATTAGTTTCAAATTTTACTTAAAACTGAATCTGTGCCAAACAATAATAATAATATTAACAATAAAGTATGATTACTTCAATTGCTGAAATCACTTTAAAGCTTATCGCCTTACTTCAAGTGTGTGGGTATACACTTGAACATTTAACTATTCACATACCTACACTACCTACACTACCTACCTACATAGATAAATAATTCTCTCATCATTCATCACCAATTAACAATAGTAATCGTATTTCTTTTTTCGGAAGTTTTATCAACCATTATAACACAAGTAGACTGTAGATTGTGTTGTCAATGACTTTTTCTCTTTTTCCAACACACATACACACACACACATTTACATATATAAAGAAGATCAAGTGGCAAACTACATATTATTCCTTTATTCTATCCTCTTTGTATATGTATATATATAAATCTTATTCATTGTTCAAGTCATAAAGAACGGAAAACTCTTTCATTCACTTCTCTTGTTAGTTTACTCCCAAACCCACCTTGTTACTACTACTACCATTGATATGAATACTGTCATCACTATTCATCATATTAGAATCATTAGAATTATTCCTTACTATTATAGGTATATATATATATATATGTATATATATATATATATATATATATATATATATATATAGGACAAAACGGCCGTCCAGTGCTTCCAGGTTTTCCATGCTGGTGTGTAGCTTCAATTGATTCACGTTTTCAACTATGAATATATCTATACTCTTCTTTTGTAATTCAGGCGTTAATTTTAAGGTAATATTTGCATTATACCATTGAAAGAAGTTTATACATAGTTCTTATTATTTATTCACCCATACAACATTCAGTTTTTGTTTTTTGGTTTCGATTTCATAAAAAGGAGGATTATGTACAATGATGCATATGTAACTACTATTTCATTTGGTAATCTTGAAGACACACTCCAATTTTAAGATAATTAGGTAACAGAATGAGAGAAACGGTATACACATTTACACACGAACACACACACACACGTAAAGAATCTTTACAAGAGTCACAATATAACTAAGTATTATTATAGTTTATTATTATGTTGTAAATGAGTAAGGGGGGGGAGGAGGTTAATATCCTTCGTTTAGAAGTATCATTTTCAAATGTTAACACTAATGATGTATTGGATACAATTTTATAAATAGAATCTGTTTTTAAAAAAAAATTAAATCTTGAGTTAATTGTAACATAATGAAAAGATTTAGACATTAACACCGTTGAATACCGGCGCAGTGGTCTAGAGGTTAAGGGCTCTAGCTCGAGACTGGTAGGTCCTGGGTTCGAATCTCGCGAGGCGGGATCATGGATGTGCACTGCTGATGAGTCCCATAATAGGATGAAACGGCCCTCCAGTGTTTCGAGGTTTTCCATGATGGTCTAGCTTCAATTGACTCATGATTTCAACTATGAAAAAGATTTAGAGTTTGCCGAACAACTCAATCATCATAGTCACATAGAATGTCAGCGGAAAACGTTTGTTTGTTGCTTTTAACTACTTATGAGTAGTTAAATTTAATAATATAAAATATACATGGATAACAGCACATGGAAAATGCACGACTAAACCATAGATTTACCTAGGAGGCCGTTTCTAATTTTCTAAATTCGCTTTTCAAGAACCGTACCCAAAGCTGTAAATTGTCGAAAGAATTGTTCGGATTGGTTAGAAATTGTTTCCGTCACCGATTGGTGACATAACGGGGGAAATTCAAAACATGGAAGGAATAAGTAATTTATTCATCCTAACATGAGACTTCTTACCAATGATCAATCATAATGACAAGCAGTTTTTCGTGATATTGAATCGTGTGTTGAATATTAATCGATGATAATTTTTAATAACTATAACTCATTCTAAATCATGGCTAATAAATAGTTTCAGAATGGGGGGTTTTGTGGAGATTTTAGTAATTTAGTAGTTGAATTCATGATCAGTGAACATTGGAGTTCAACCAGGTCTGTTTTGAGACAGTAAATTACTGAAGACAATTGTTGACAGCTGCACAATTTCGTGGATTGGTTGAAGCTAGACATTGACACCGCTGGATACCGGCCGACTAAGTGGTCTAGAGGTTAAGGGTTCGCGGGCGAGACCGATAGGTCCTGGGTTCGAGCCCCAAGAAAGAGATCGTAAATGTGCACTGATGAGGAGTCCCATACCAGGACGAAACGACCGTCCGTTGCTTTTGGGCTTTTTATAGTGGTCAAGCTTTAATTGACTGATGAATCATTATGTCACATAGAATACACCAGTTCTTCTGAAATTCAAATAAAATTTACATCTACGATCTGAGAAAGTTTATCTTAATAAATTTCGAAGATTAAATAAATTGAACGACACTAATTAATGGATATGTAGTGTCAATTGTTATGTTAAGCCCACATAACTTATTCTACCAACTGGACAAGCCAACTTATCCATTCTTCTTCAGTAGTCACATTTTGACTTTGTCAATTATTCACTCATTAACCTTGAATGTTTTTATATGAGCGTACGTGTGTTCACTTTATATCCCATTTATCACATGTATGTAACCTATTTCTGCCCGACTATAAATATAGATTAATCCTTGCTTAAATGGAGTTGACTCATACATCTCTACTGCGTGTTACTTCGCTTCACTCCCTTCTACTCGCTACCTTCTCTGCGTCCATCTGATTGTCTGTCCAGATTAACGATTGTACAAATTATACGCATTCATAAATTCAATGTCGTATTTGGCTCATTTAATTCCGTTTATTCACCAACTCCATTTAAGTCAACGATTATATACAAGGATAACAGGGAATTATATATCGGTAACATATATTCATACGATCTAACTGGAGTCTGATCTCGGGCTACAAAAAGTTCTTTTTATTAAATAATTTGATTAATGTGAAATACTTGTCTGTGGTAACTAAAATATCCCATAACCCGATATCAAGTTAGTTTTCTTAATAGTTGAAATCATGAGTCAATTGAAGCTATACCACCATGAAAAATCTGGAAGCATTGGACGGTCTCTTCGTTCTATTGTGGGACTCCTCAACAGTGCGCATCCACGATCTCACCCGCAGGATTCGAAACCAGGACTTATCAGTCTCGCGCGCGAACGCTTAACCTCTAGACCACTGAGCCGGCCGACATTCAATGGTGTTAATGCTTAACTTCAACAAATCCACGAAATCGAGCGACAAATCCACTATTGTCTTCAGTGAGTTACTATCTCACAACAGACCCGGTTGAACTCCAATGGTCACTGTTTCTCACTACAACTCCAGGAAATCTATTTTGAAGCCAGTCACTAGTGAGCATATGTTGGTTATAAAATTTTGTGAACCATATTACAAGTTATTTGTTGTTCGACGAACCAACTTCTCATTATTTAAAGTTTCTTCTCCTATTCAAAATTCATTAATTATAGGTCCTTATTATTATTCATCAGTGAGCGATCATTTAAATAGTCGGGTGAGTTAACATATTTAGAAGTATGTCTATTTGAATATGTAAGCAAAGATGGATAGCGGCTAGCAGTGGAATCCAGGACGCGCGTTTCATCCTATTTGGGACTCGTCAGCTGGATGTACCTGCAATAAGAGACTGATCAATTACAGTCCTAAACATCATTGGAAAGAGTCAAACAAACGATACCAAGTGAATTCAAACTTCACCCCACTGCACAAACAAGTGGATATCAGGAGTCAGTAGGTGAGTGGATAACGCGATGGCGTTTGAAGCGAATGAAACTGGGTTCGAGTCCCAGAGTGAACATCAACAAGTCTGAGATGCAGGTATATCCAGCTGATGAGTCCCAAATAGGATGAAACGCGCATCCTGGATTCCACTGCTATACACTATCCATCTTTGCTTATAATGCTTGTGAATTAAGGCTATATAGAGGCAATACGCACAGTATGCACATATGCCAATAAGAGAGAGACTGATCAATTGCAGTCCTAAACATCAATGAGAAGATTCAAACAAACAATACTAAGTGAACTATTATTAATATTATTTTCTCTTTACACCAAACTTCTCTTGATAGTATCCATCTATGAAACTTATAAAATTAGTTAACTTTTCCTTAATTTAGCGATCTTCTATTATTGATTCATGTAAAAGGAATTTCATTATGAATTAACATTCATGAATTCGAATCCTATAGTGATCTTGGTTGCTTGGCTGGTTGGTTAGTTGCTTAGCTAGTTGCTTGGTTGGTTGGTTGATATATATCCGTATGTGACATTCATGAATTCGAATCCCATAGTGATCTTGGTTAGTTGCTTGGCTGGTTGGTTGGTTGCTTAGTTGGTATATATCGGTATGTATACATATATTAGCGGGATGGGGTCGCTAACCCCATGTCCAACCCTCCTTCTTTACCCGGGCTTGTGACCGGCAGTAACCCCTGGAGGAGCTACAGGCGGAGTTATGTATACATATATACAGTTGTCTCAATTATTTGTTCCTTTTATTTACATTAAGATTATTCATAAAATATGAGTCAATATAATGAAATGATAAAATGAACTTTATATAATTGACTAATGACATATTTTTTTAAAAAAATAACAATAAAGGATTGTTTATTATTCATTAATGTAACCTAATAATGGTTTAATTGACCTTGTAATTACTACTATTATTACCATTACTATTATTATTATTAGTAGTATGAGTAGTATGACTACTACTAATAGTAATAGTAGTATGAGTAGTAGTAGTTCGAGTAGTAGTATGAGTAGTATGACTACTAATCATAGTAATATTCATTTATCCTTGTTAGTAGTCTATCCTATATAACTGAACAATACACAGCCATACACATAATTCATAACCTATACATAGACTAATACATAGTTATTTGCTTGTTTATTCATTTCATCTAAATGACCACTTGTAATTGACTTATTTAACTTATATATATCTAATTATCATTATCTATCCTTGTGTATATAGGTGTATTATATTCATATGTCAGTATACACGTGTATCTTATTAAAATATAATAGACCATTTAAACAAATCAGATAAGTTGTATTCTATTGTACAATGTTCAATTGTTCTATATTCTTTATATGGGAAATTAGACAATGAATAAATGAATGGTTAATTCAGTCATTTAAGGATCGATAGGGGGGTTAGACATTAACAAAATTGGATATCGGTCAGCTCAGTAGTTTAGAGGTTAAGTGTTCATATACGAGATCGAAGGTACCTGAGTTCAAATCATGGATGCATACTGGTGAAGAGTCGCATATTAGGACGAAACGGTCATCCAGTGCTTTCAGGTTTTCAATGATAGTCTAATATCAATCGATTCATGATCTCAACTCTATCAAAATTACTAAAATCTCCACAAAACCCCTTCTGATAATGTTCATGTGCTCACTAGTGACTGGCTCCATGAGGTATTTCCTGGAGTTCTAGTGAGAAGCAGTAACCAGTGGAGTTTAACCAGGTCTGTTGTAGAGATATCAACTCACTGAAAACAATTGGTGAATGGTTGCTCAAACATCGTGGATTGGTTGAAGTTAGACATTAACACCGTTGGATGCCTGCTCAGTGGTCTAGTGGTTAAGTGCTCTGGCGCGAGACTGGTAGGTCCTGGGATCGAATCTCCTGAGGCAGGATCGTGGATGCGCACTGCTGAGGAGTCCTGTACTAAGACGAAACAGTCATCCAGTGCTTCCAGGTTTTTCGTGGTGGTCTAGTTTTATTTGACTCGTGATCTCAACTGCATAAAATCACTGAAATCTCCACAAAACCCCTTCTGAGAATTCCTACCAACCTTGAAAAACTAGTATTGACCAAAGGAATGAGTTTTTTCTCCTTAATTACAATCTACACAAAAATCAATATTTTTTTATTAGTATCTTTAAGATACAATACATTTATTGACAATAGTACTTGATTTGTATAATGAAGTGTTTATCAACTGGAGGAGATAGACTGTTTTGAAGGAGTTCTGTATTCCCTGAAGTACCATTTTTTTCAAAAACCTTTGTATATCTCTGACTGATAAATTTGTGTTTGATTACCCATAGGTACTTGAAAGAGTATATGTAGATCGTGAGCGGATTGGCTCGGTACAATCCTGAAATTAAGGAGAAGATTTGTAGCTCAGGTGGGTGATTTTGATGTAGGTTTGTTCTCTGAGCTGGATGGTTTGGTCGTGGAGATTTAACCGTCCTTCTGAACGACATCATCAGCACAAACTTCGGGTAGGAGTGAAGTGTTTGAATTTCTCCACATATGATTCATAGCTTGCCCTGTGCACCTCGATGTTGATTGGTTCTTATTGACCTTAAATCTGTTATTGTTTATTTCTTTGTTTTGTTCGGTATAACCCTATTTGATTGTAAACTTTAGTATATTTAAATCAATCACTGGGTATTTTTAAGTAGTAGGTATTGAGTTCAAGTCTTAGTGTGAACATCAACACTATGAAGCAGATAAGTCTAATTGATAAGTCTTAAATAGGAAAAGACGTAGATAATGGATCTTACTACTGTAGTGAACGAGAACACAAGTGGGGACAATCGAATGTATTTCAACACAAAATTACAGAATCCTTTAATGAAATCTGAGAACCATTCAGTAAATACTTCATTTTCAAAATGTCTATCAATTGTCTCAAACTTCATTGTTCTTTCGTTTCCACACTAATCATTCTTTGCTCTCGTTCTCTTTTCTTTGATCTTCTTAACCTTTTGCCACCAGAGATTTCACATTCGATTGGTGGTACTTACTACTTATATCTTACAATTGAAGAATATATGGAATTCAAAACAACTGTCAACTAATTTCAAAGGGAGAATCTTCAATACGAACGTCAAGACAGGCCTCTTGTACGGACCTGAAACGTGGAGAACTACTACATCCATCGTCAATAAGGTACAAGTATTTATAAACATTTGTCTCCTCAAAATACTCAACATTCACTGGCCGGATACCATCACCAATAGCCTTCTATGGGGGAGGACAAACCAGCTTCCAGTTGAAGAGGAAATTAGGAAAAGACATTGGAAGTGAATCAGACATACATTAAGGAAATCACCAATGTGCATCACGAGGCAATCCCTAACTTGGAATCCGGAATTGAAGCGGAAAAGTGGAAGGCCAAAGAACATAATGTGTTAGGGATTGAAAGCAGATATGAAAAGGATGAATGTTAACTGGGAAGAACTGGAAAAGATTGGTGAGGATATGGTTGGATGGAGAATGCTGGTATGCGGCCTATGCTCCCCCACTCAGTAGCTGAGTGGATAATGCAATGGCGTTTGAAGCGAAAGGTACTGGGTTCGAGTTCCAGAGTGAACACCAACTCTGAGATGCAGGTACATCCAGCTGACGAGTCCGAAATAGGACGAAACGCGCGTCAAACTGCATTCCACTACTAGCCACTATCCATCTTTGGTTACAAAATATCATTTAAGGTTTATATAATTCAATTTAATTATTCTTTACGTTGAAACTTCACAAGGGTATATGTATATGTAAAAATGGTAATACGCTTACCTGTATTGTGTTTCTATATACATATAGAAAGTAAAGTAAATTGAATAATTGAATTTTGTATCCATCATAATATAAGAAGATGAATACTAACTTATTTTTCTACTAATTGATCATCAGAAAATAACGAAAAGAATTTACAAAGTAAAAATTATAGTAATAGATACAATTTATTTATTATTGTTATTGTTGTTATGGTTCTTTTTGTGTTCCCCTTCCTTCTCCCCCCCTCATCCTCCTCTCCATCCTTTCCCCTCTCTCTCTCTCCGTCTCTGTAATCTACCTTAACTTATTTCATTACCATTTTTTTTTAAATGAATTTATTTTCCACACATTTTCTCTTTGGTTTCTTTTTTTTGACTTTTATAAATCTCATTTAAAAAAAATTTTTTCGGGGTGGGGGGAGGGGGGGTTGTATTCCAGTTGATAAAGAAATAAAACTATTTGCACAGATGAAGAAAGAAGAAGAAAAAAGAAGAAGCCAGATAATAAGTGGATATAATTTATATTATTGAAATCTAATTTATTAACACTCATGTTTTTGAATTATTTAATGTTTATTATTAAATAAGTAAATTATATCGTTTATGGATAAGATTTAGTTATAATTTAAATAAACTATTACATCAATGGGAAGATTCATTCAAACAAACAATACTAAGTTGAATTTAAACTTCATCTCATTTCACAAACAAGTGGCTATTAGGACTCAGTGACCGAGTGGATAACGCGATGACGTTTGAAGCGAATTGAGACTGGGTTCAAGTCCCAGAGTGAACATCAACAAGTCTGAGATGCAAGTATATCCAGCTGAAGAGTCTCAAATAGGATGAAACGCACATCCTGGATTCCACTGTTAGCCACTATCCATCTTTGTTTATAATGCTTGTGAATTAAGGCTATATAGAGGCAATACGCACAGTATCCACATATGCCAATAAGAGACTGACCAGTTACAGTCCTAACACATCGATGGGAAGATTCAAGCAAGTAATCCTAAGAGAATTTAAACTATACAACAACTTGTGAAGTTCGAATATGTTAAGAGTGTAACATATGTCACTGATAATAACACTGGATTATCTTCATATTATTTTACATACTTACTTAAGCCTGTTACCCCTCGTGGAGGAGCATAGGCCGCACACCAACATTCTCCATTCGACCCTGTCCTACACAATCCTTTCCAGTTCTTTCCAGTTAACATTCATCTTTTTCATATCTTTTTTTAATCTCCAACACAATATGTTCTTTAGCCTTCCAATTTTCCGCTTTCTTTCAAGATTCCCAATTAGGGCTTACCTCGTGGTGCAGTTTGGTGATTTTCTCAATATGTGTCCGATCTACTTCCAATGTCTTTTCCTAATTTACTCTTCAACTAGAAATTGGTTTGTTCTCTCCCATAAAAAGCTGTTGGTGATGGTATCTGGCTAGTGAATGTTGAGTATTTTACGTAGACAACTGTTTATAAATACTTGTACATTCTTGACGATGGTCGTAGTAGTTCTCTACGTTTTATCTCTGTGCAGTAGAACTATCTTGACGTTCATATTGAAGATTCTCATTTTGATATTGGTTGATAGATGTTTTGAATTTCGTATGTTCTTCAACTGTAGAGTTGTGGCCCTTACTTTGCCAATCGTTGCCATTACGTCTGCATTAGATCCTCGTTGTTCATCGATGATCCTGCTAACTATGTACATGAAAGACTCCACATCTTCCAGAGTTTCTCCATCAAGTGTGATTGGTTTGGCGTTCTCTGTGTTGTATTTAAGGATCTTGATTTTTCCCTTGTGTGTGTTAAGGCCTTCTGATGCAGAGGCTGCTGCTACATTAGTTGTTTTCATCTGTACTTGTTCGTGTGTATGGGATAGGAGGGCTAGGTGATCTGCAAAGTCCAAATAGTTTAATTGATTCATGTTGTCTTAAATTGACTAAATTTGAAATTGTATCATTGTACACTGACTGACCTGGATAAGTGTTCTCAAAAAGATCAAAATGTCGTAAGTTCTACCACAGAATGAAATAAAAAATGTAACATATACAATACTCACTCGTTTTATTGATGTTTACAATAAAGTCTATGGTACGGCCGAGGGTGGGTAGATTCCTCTTTCCCTCTCGAAATACTCTCACAAGGCCACACGTTTACGGCCGTTACCAGGGAAAACCTATTCACTACCTTCTCGCGGTATTACTGTTGTTTGCGAAATTGTGAGGACGAAAAGTGAATATCTGGTGCTTTAAATGCGTTGGTTGACATGGAAGATCCACCTAGGAGAGTTGAAAAACCGTGACTCTAAACCAATGGTGCACATAGGCTCAAGGATTTTGAGGAAAAAAAGACGTATGAACCAATCATTGGTCACTGGCTACCATGAGACTTCATCTCCTTACGTTACTTCACTGCCATGTAGATCAAACCTTTAGGTAGAAGGCTCCAGGTATGGCTCCCTAATAAAACCACCTTCTTCGGTTTGAGCACCCGGGAAGTATCACAACCCACACAAAAATCAAGTGAATTGTGTGGCGCATGTGTATTCGGTTCCCATTTGTACGAAAATTTATGTGTTCAGATAAATAAATAAAATAAATAAAAGGCAAAAAAGTGGGAATAGTGTCTAGTCAACCATTGAATTACTAATCAAAGTTCATTAGTTGGTATTTTCGAGCGACTGTCGGGTTCAATTTGAGTTATCTGAATCTATACATATACATCTATTAAACATGCTAGTATAGACCATCTCAGCTTGCCAGATGATAAAAGCAGATAAAATGAAGGTTAGAGCTTAAAATGAAGTTTTCAATGAAAACTATTCTCTTGAGTTCAGGACTCACTCACTAAGTGAATAAGAAAAATGGCCTAAAATCCTCGATGTTGAAAAACGGACATCTATCTCATCCAGGTACTTTTTCTGGTTAGCGTTTTTTTAGCGAGTTGGTTTTCTACGGGATGGGGTCGCTAACCCCATACCCAACCCTCCTCCTTTACCCGGGCTTGTGACCGGCAGTAGCCCCCAGAGGAGCTACAGGCGGAGTTCATCCAGGTAATTAAAAAAGTCTTATTGTTTCTTATCTTTCCAATGTTTTGCCTTGTCATATGTGTATAGATAAACGTGTTTGAATATAATATGAAAAAGCGATCTGATTATTCTCAACGGATTTAAAGAGATATTCGGTTAACATTAAATATCCTGGCATGAGACGTGAACAGAGCATTTCTTCAATTATAAGATTGCATACTGATCAGTCATATCAGTGACTTCATCGAATATGAATCGATGTTGTGGATTATAATTAATTTAACGTTTCATGATCTTGAGAACAATCAACAACCATTGAACACTAAAACACTATTTTGTCCAAGTTGATGATTCGTTATTAACCGATACTCATAACTCAACAGAGTTGAACCCATTACCGTCAAGCCTCTCAGTATACATAAGTTTACCGAGTCACTCAGTCTAAATTCGATGCTCTATAATTTCAGCTTCAGGTAGACCGATCCAGTTGCCTTCATTATTATCAATATTATCATCAGCATTACTTATAAAATAGTGATATTTGACAAGAATAGGTCAGTAGTTCTCAAATTGTGAAACTACATTCAATTCCTGACACTTATCACACACTGTATATTTGTTAGAATTAAGTCGCTGCGCGATGTCAGTGAACAATGTAGCAATAAAATAGATGTACTGCTAAGGCATAATTAAACGTGATAATTAATAGTTATGTTCCATGTTCCATGGAAAAGCAAGAGTCACATTCCTGTAATTGAAGAACATATGGAACTCAAAACAATTGGCTGTAAATCAATATCAAAGTGAGAATCTTCAACACAAACGTCAAGACAGTTCTACTGTACAGACCTGAAAGGTGGAGAACTAATACAATTATCATCAAAGAGGTACTAGTATTTATAAACGACTTAAATAGAATTGAAATCTGTAATCAAATTACTGAAATCTAACTGGTATGGCTAACAATCACTAGTTAAATGAATAATAATCATTTATGGAATAACTCAATAGACGGTAATGAGTTTTATAAGGAAAAAAATTCATCAAATAAATAGGAAACGTGAGAATACATAGAAGATCACTATCTAGTATAAACAGTTGTCTAAGCAAGATACTCAATATCCGTTGACAGGATACCATCAGCAACAACCTACTATGGGACAGAATAAACCAGTTTCCAGTTGAAAAGGGCATTAGGAAAAGACATTGGATGTGGATAGGACATACATTACGGAAATCATCAAACTGCATCACAAGACAAGCTCTAACTTGGAATCCGGAAGGGATACAGAAAAATGGAAGGCGGAAGAACACAATACTTCGAGAAATAGAAGCTGATATCAAGATGATAAATAACAACTGGAATGAGCTGTAAAAGACTACCCAAGATAGGGTTTGATGGAATGTGGTGTTGAGTGACCCATGCTCCTCCATGAAGGGTAACAAATGTAAGTAAGCAAGTAAAGTAATGTTCCATGGTTGAATAATTATCATATTCATCAAAGAGTATAATAGACCTTGCACTCAAAAAAGAGACAAAGAAAAACAGTTTAAAGTTATCTGTTCTCATAGAACTGCTTAAAGAGACTAAACGTTTCTAACTTTCAATAAGATTTAGATTACGCAACCATCCTTTTTTTCATGAATCATGTAAATATTCATTCCATTGTATCTTTTACAAACATTTCCACTTATCTAACTTATTCATTATTAGGAAACAGGTATTTCCCAAGGAAGAAAAAGAAAAAGAAGAAGAAGAAGAGGCATCTTACATAAAGATTTAAATTAAAAAAAGTATCTTCTATTATATCTTATGACCGAGTGGATGCCTAGTTTATGTATGAATTGATAAGACCGCCAATTGAAGATTCTTTCATCATAGTCTATCTCATTTAGATATGCTCCAATGTATAATCCTTATATCCACATATCTATACTGTTTATATATATATATATAATTGAGGTATATATTTAATAAGACATTTTGCCTAAAGGCATAAAATAATTCAATCTATACAAGTTAAATTTATTTTTAATCTTCTTCTTTTCTTTTTTTGTTTATTTATTTACTTTTACTATATTATATTATAATAAATACTGTGACCTTCACAGTAGGTGGCCTATTTAAACAAAAAAAAATTGGGAAAAAAGAATTTTAAATTAAATTTAAATAATTTTTTTCTTTTTTCTTTCTAAAAAAAGGTTAAAACAACAGATCATAGACAAATTTATTAAATAAAAAAAAAAGAGAGAGAGAGATAGTTTTATGATAATTATATTGGGTCTATTGTCTGTTTATATTTATATATATAGTGTAACAATCAAGATAATAATGAAGCCAAGAAAAAAATAGAAAGAATAGAAAAAATAGAAAAAAATTAGAAAAAATAGAAAAAAATGAAAAAAAATAGAAAAAATTAGAAAAAATAGAAAAAAATTAGAAAAAATAGAAAAAAATAAAAAAAATAGAAAAAATAGAAAAAATTAGAAAAAAATAAAAAAATTGACACATTTAACTAAAAGAAACACCTTTTAAATGAACCTTGAATTCATTAGAATAAACAAGCAAACAAACAAACAAAAAATAATTAAAGGTCAATTCATCATCATCAATAAAACAATCCATGTAATGTGATCATTATTATTTTAAAAAAAAACAGTGAAATTATTTAAACAAAGTTTAATTCAGATCGATATAATGATAGAAATATCAATCAATAATTGGATAAAATATCGATCCACTTGACATCGTTTATTGGAATGTTCTTATTGATGTTTAGGATTGTAAATTGATCAATCTCTTATTGGTCATATGTGCATACTGTGAGGATTATCTAGATATTGTTTTAAGTTATAAGGATTCTAAGCAAGTGGATATCAAGACTTAGTAGGTAAGTGGATAACGAGATGGTGTTTGATGAGAATGGGACTGGGTTTGAGTACCAGAGTGAACATTAACTCTGAGATGCAGGTATATCCAATTGACAAGTACCAAATAGAATGAAATGAGCGTCCTAGATTCGATTACTAGCCGCCATCCATATTTGCTTAGATAGAATATCAGTCAGTCAGTCAGTCACAACGTAGAACTTTGTACGTACGTACATCAGTTCGAGTTGACATACCACACTAGCACAGAGATCCAGTTGTTCATTCGAATCCCATAATGGTAGAAGTAGTAAGAGTTTAGGCAGTAATGTGAAAGATTAGGGTTTGAAGAAGTTATTCAAGGGGTATAATCCAGTGAAATAAATTTGGGAAGAGAAAAAACAAAGGGACATCAAGAATTCAGAAGCTCAGAATTCGGGAGAATACAAACAGTGGATGCACCTTTGCCATTTCAAATGATTTTGAGCCATGTCATTCAAGGTCTCTAACCATCGATTGCTATCATCTCGCGCATCCCAACCAGGTAGTCTACACCTACCAATATGGCTCACTCCACGTACCAGTGACTTGATGGATCTGTGCTATGTTTCGTTCTGGCCGCCCCTAGCTTTCTTCCAACCTATTCTTACGCCATAAAAAATCGCACGTCTAGGCAGAATATAAGTTTATATTATTGTTAATAAAGAAATGAAAGAGATCAACTTTAAGGTTGGCATATGTACATACTTTCCTTATTGACTCGGTATAGCCTTAATTCACATGCATTGTAAGCAAAGATGGATAGTGGCTAGTAGTGGAATCCAGAATGCGCGTTTCGTTCTATTTGGGACTCGTCAGCTGGATTTACCTGCATCTCAGACCTGTTGATGTTCACTCTGGGACTCGGACTCAGTACCGTTCATTTCAAACTCTATCGCGTTATCCACTTAGCTACTGAGTCCTGATTCCGCTGCTAGCCACTATCCATTTTCGCTTATAATGCTTGTGAATTAAGGTATATATGGCCAATAAGAGACTGATCAATTGCAGTCGTAAACGTTACTGGGAAGATTCAACCAAACAATATCAAGGGATAATATCTTTGACTGTGATACCATGTGATACAGAATAAAATTCTATAGTACGAACTAGTTAATCAAAATTACGGATATGTTTTACTGATAAATATTAACTCATATGAAAACTAGATTTAAGGCTATTTGTCAATAGCCTTTCATCACACCCAACGCATTTGAGACTATTGTGCATAATGTTCAGTTATTTAGGTCAATGACTAAAACATTGCTTACTTACTTACGCCTGTTACCCCTCATCGAGGAGCATAGGTCGCACACCAGCATTCTCCATCCAACTCTGTCCCAAGCAATCCTTTCTAGTTCTTCCCAGTTAAAATTCATCTTTTTCATATCTGCTTCTATTTCCAGACGTAATGTGTTCTTTGGCGTTCCATTTTTCCGCATTCCTTCAGGATTCCAAGTTAGAGCTTGTCTTGTCATGCAATTTGATGATTTCCGTAATCTATGTCCTATCCACTTCCAATGTCTTTTCTCAATTTCCTCTTCAGGTCGAAGCTGGTTTGTCCTCTCCCATAAAACACTGTTGTTGACAGTATCCGGCCAGTGAATGTTGAGTATTTTGCGTAAACAACTGTTTATAAATACTTGTACCTTCTTGACGATGGATGTAGTAGTTCTGACTAAAACATAACTTCATTGAAATAATTTGGTGATTCATGATAACTGAACAAATATTGGTTACTAATACTTAGTTGTTATTTAATGTAAATCTTATTGGGTCTAACTTTAATAGAGTGAAGTTCAAACTCTCTCTCTCTCTCTTAAGAAAAATACATATATGTCCCATGTTTAATCTCTAATAAGATTGTTAGTATTAGCCTCTGGAAGTGATATGCTAAGGTGAAATAGACCCTTATTATTTAATTGTTTTCAATGGTTCTGTTATATCTAGAGCTTTGATTCTTACTATGCCGCGTACTACTAGACTACTTGAACGATTGAACCTGCAACATCGCAACAGAGAAGACAGAAGATTAATAAGTAGGAATGTATTTCCCAATACAGTGTCAAATATAGTACAAAAATCCCATGTATTTATAGTTTTTGGCTTAAAGTAAATCATCATTTCGGAGAGCCAATAGTCACTTAGGGGGTCCTTCTTAGTTATCCAATAGGGGAGCTACACGTTGACACTCTAGAATATTCCTCTAGCGGGGATTGGATAGAATGTGTTCGGCTATTTCTGGGCTTCCTGAGACTTCCTTGAGTTTGCCAACGAGCCATCCTTACGTGTTTATCAGTTGAAATTTAGCCTTGACAATATAGTAACCTTAAAAAATTTCCTACTTTAAAGTACACATTTGATATTTTACAAATTTTATGACATATATCATAGAAGAAGAAGAACTCATTATGTATTCATGAATTTAAACAAAAACAGAAGTACTTTACCTTCGAATTCATTTCATTTTATTTATGATTACATTACAGAGTTTACTCATCACTAAACTACTCCTGTGTACCAACCAGTATAAGAGTAAACATTCGGCTTAGCATTTATTTGTTCACATATATATTTATGTATGTCCAAGAAATTACTCTCAAGGGTAACATAATTAGGAATAGTGATTATGAAGTGATAATTTCCCCCCCCCCCGATTAGTATCTTTATTATTACTGTTGTTAAGCCGACTGATTAAGAAAATAGGGTAACGAGAGAGTGATACTTTTTTTATGGTATTATTATTATTATACACATATACCTACACTTTATGATGATGAGAGTTAAACTGGTATAGGAAACTAGTAAAGGGGGGTAGTGATGATATATATATATATATATATGAAATGTTCCTCTGTTTTCATTGTTTTCATTGTTTCCACTTGCCTTATATCAATCAGTAGTCAACTTCATCAACTTAGTAGTTGACTTGTATACATAAAAAAAAATGTAGGAAAAATTCTTATTCCCTTAAATTATTCATTGACATTAATTGAAAAACTATTTTAAAACTAAGTAAGAAATTCATCATTAACATTGTAAGTAAAGATGGATAGTGGCTAGCAGTGGAATCCAGTTTGACGCGCGTATCGTCCTATTTGGGACTCGTCAGTTGGATGTACGTGCATCTCAGACCTGTTGATGTTCACTCTGGAACTCGAACCCAGTCCCACTCGCTTCAAACGCCATCACGTTATCCACTTAGCTAAGGAGTCTCAGAGTGAACATCAATTCTGAGAAGCAGGTATATCGAGCTGACGAGTCCCAAATAGGACGAAACTCCCATCCTGGATTCCGCTACTAGCCACTATTCATCTCTGCTTATATAAGCCGTTTTACTGTAAGAAATGTTTGGGCACTGATCATGTGATTTTACAATAACCCCTTTTTGTACATAATTTGATTGTGAAAATTCAAAAAAATTTATCCCTTCAAGTATTTTCCACTGATCACTCAACTTCAACTACTAGAGTTTCCAACTAGTTCAGATGTTACAACTATTTTCTTCATCTATCATATATTGGATGAGTAAAGGTGGTCACCTCTCAATTAATCAAGAAGCAGAGAAACACGAAAATTTCCTAGTTCGAAAGTCGTAAAACAAATCTACAATTAGAAGGTTTGTTGCAATATATTCACATATCAGAAGGGGGTTTTGTGGAGATTTTGGTGATTTTATATAGTTGAAATCATGAGTGAATTGAAGGTAGACTATCATGGAAAACCTGGAAGCACTGAATGGCCGTTTCATCGTATTATGGGACTCCTCAGCAGTGCTCATCTACGATCCCGCCTCGCGAGGTTCGAACCCAGGACCATGAGGTATTTCTTGGAGTTCTAGTGAGAAGCAGTCACCAGTGGAGTACAACCAGGTCTGTTGTGAGATAGTAACCCACTGAAGATAATGGTGGATGTGTCGCTCGATTTTGTGGATTGGTTGAAGTTAGACATTAACACCGTTGGAAGCAAGCCCACTCAGTGTTCTAGAGGTTAAGCGTTCACGCTCGAGACTGATAGGTCCTGGTTTCGAATCTCGCGAGTCCCACAATAGGACGAAATGGCTGTCCAGTGCTTTCCAGGTTTTCCATGGTGTTCTAGCTCCAATTGACTCATGATCTCAGCTATATAAAATATATTCACATAGTTGAAACATAGATGACCTAAACATTTATGAATGAGCCACTAATGGAATCACTACTTTTATTTAATGCTATCATCAGCAATTCTACTAATATTTACATCGGTAGATAATGAAAACTAGAAAGTATACGGTTTCTGGTTAATAAATGACTGGTCAATTTATGGTCACTAATCTGATCAATAATAGTAGTATTATGATTATTACTATCAAGGAAAAACTATTATTATTATTATTGTTATAAACGTTATGAGAATTTTATAGTTGAATTCATCAGTCAATTGAAGCTAGACCACCATGGAAAACCCGAAAAGCACTGGACGGCCATTTCTTCCCTGTGTGAGACTCCTCAGCAATGCACATCCACGATGCCGCCCTGTGGGATTCAAATCCAAGACCTATCGGTCTCACGCACAAACGCTTAACCTCTAGACTACTAAGCCGGCTGGCATCTAACGATGTTAATATTTAACTTCAACCAATCCATGAATTATTATCATTACAATTATTATCAGTAGTAGTAGTAGTAGTAGTAGTAGTAGTAGTAGTAGTAATGGTAGTATCATTATTATCCCTTGCAATAGTGTAGATTACAATCTTGCTTTGATAAGAAGTAGCTGATGGTTAGATGATGGTTAGATAAACATCTCTGTTCTGAATGGTCAATGTAATGAACGCGCGTCCACACACACCCACACACACACACCCACACACACATAGACACTATGGGATACAATGGAATTGATACAATGGAATTGATACACAATCACAGTAATTTCTATCCTCTAGTAAATCAGAGGAACAAAAGGATAACAAGTTACAATATTACAACACATTATATAGAAGAACAACAATATGAATGAACTACCCTACCACCTACCAAAACCACAGTTACAATCTGATCATATAAAAAGAATACTAGATATAACCACACACACACATACACATACATACATGTACCTATGTACGGGAAAAAAAGAGAACATAGACAAAACATAATCCAATGATAACTAACCACAGGGGGATGAAAGTCTATTTCATCAAAACTATCAAAATAAGAGATGAAAATAAATAAAAAGAAATTTCATACAATAAAAAAAACTTTTTTTTCAAAAAAATCACATTTAACCAATAGAAAATGAATAAAAGAAAAAAAGAAAGGAAAAGAGAAAAAAAGAAGCAATCTGTTTTGTTAGCTCTTACTACTATTACTATTACCTACATTTACTACTCATTCTCTAATAGGATAAAAGGGAGGTGAAGATTAACGAAGATAGTAAGGAAAAAAGAGAGGGGGGGAGCAAAAGAAGAAACTATTATGAAACGATTATCACTTTGACTACCATGAACAACAACTAACAACTAACACTAATAATAATAATAATAACAACAGGTCTACTGATTTCTATTCAGTAGTTGGAAAAACGAAAGAAAGAAAAGAAGTTTTTATAAAAATGTAAGTTCATTATAAAATTCTCATAGTGATATAATAATGAATTGAATCTATACTTGTATATATATGTGTGTTAGATACATAGTCGTTTAGGGGGAAAGACGATTACTTGTCATTATCATCAGAATGAATAATACTCATCCGTTGCTATGGCAACAATTAATACATTATATAACAAATTATAAACAACAACAGCAACCACAACAACAAACAATCAATAATGATCATTCTTATTATTCATCTTTTAATTCAATAGGAATTATACCAAGAGATATCTCATTATCATCAACTACTGAACAATTAGATTCAATTGAGTCAAATAAGGATTATGATTATGAACAAATGAATGTTACAAATAGGATGACAATGTTTATGAATACTACGAGTAATGATAATAATCAATTATTAACTTCTCTTGCATCATCACCAATCACAACGAATACAACGTTTTCATCATTGTCACCAGTGACTTCAGTGAGTCATCATCATCAGTATTATCATCAAACATCTCCATCTTGTTCTCCTCTATCTCCTCTTCCATCAGTTCATCATCAAAATCATCAACATCGTCATCATCATCATCATCCGCATAATCATTTACATGTTAAACGTCCAATGAATGCATTTATGGTATGGTCAAGAGGACAACGACGTAAAATGGCACAAGCTAATCCAAAAATGCATAATTCTGAAATAAGTAAAAGATTAGGTATTGAATGGAAATTATTAACAGATAATGAAAAACGTCCATTTATTGATGAAGCTAAACGTTTAAGAGTAAATCATATGAAAGCATATCCAGATTATAAATATAGACCAAGAAGAAAACCGAAGTATTCAAGAAAACAAGAAAAATTTATCCAACCACCTATACAAGGTAAGTAATGTCATTAATTAGAGCGTTTGTAATAGTACTTCCTAATGTTTCAATGAAAGCATCATATGATGAACTCTCTTCTAAAATGAATAATGTCACCATTGGATTCCGGCTCAGTGGTTTATCAGTTAAGTGCTCTGGTACGTCCTGAGTTCGAATCTCGTGAGGAGGGGTCGTGGATGTGTACTGCCACTGAGGAGCCCTACAATAGGATAAAACGGCTGTTCAGTGGCTTTCAGGTTTTCCATAATGGTCTAGCTTCAATTTCAATTGACTCATGCTTTCAACTATCAAAATACTGGAATCACCCCTTCTGATTTAGTGAATCATTGAAAATTAAAAAGTAAAAAAGTACTAAAGCTCTGTTTTGATTCATTTGAAACTTTCACAAATCAACTTGCTACTTGTATGCTACGACAGGGGGGGGTACCATTTTTTTCTTTTTTGGGTTACTATTTGAAAAATACCTTGATAACTCCAAAGAAAGTATTGGATAATCAGGGTTTTCCCGTGGCTGAAAGATACGGGGGAATATTATTAGTTGTCAATAAAAGGGATAACCCGCGATCGATAACAGTAACAAGGGGGAAAAGCGGTGAAGCATTTATGGTTAGGGCGTTTTGAAGTTAATTAATAAATCAGAAGGGGTTTTGTGGAGATTTCAGTATTTTCATAAGTGAAATCATGAGTCAATTGAAGCTAGTCCATTATGGAAAACCTGGAAGCACTGGATAGCCGTTTCATCCTATTATGGGACTCATCAGCAGTTCACATTCACGATCCCGCTGGATTAGATGGATCATGAATGCTGTATGATTAAATGATAGAACTAAGAAAGCATAGTGTCAATTCCCGAACTCATTAATTTGTCTAACAACAGTCTAATTGACTAGCATGTCATGTTCTTATGAAAGACATTAACATTAGAGTCTGTTATATATCTAAGTAAATTAAACAAATGAAATCCACTAACTTTTATTGTTATCCATAGGGCTTTATTTATTTTATTCAGTCACTCTTGGATTGTAAGTATTGATCATTTAAGGTAATATATAACTTACTTTACTGATTAACTTCAGTTTGACAATCATTAAAGACCAAGGGACACTTAAAAGGAGTTATGTGTTAGTCTAATTCACCTCAACAACAAAAATATGTCACTCTGATGAAGGTACATAGCATTCAGAAGTCCACATATCAAAATAACACAGTCATCACAAATGTCATTGAATAATCATCATAAAGAATAGCTACTTCAATGAAGTTGACAATGTTAACTACTTCATGTTAACTCACTGGTCTAAATGTAGATTATCACTAAGCTTGGAGACTTTACATTCTATTTCTGTTAGGATTATGAATTTAGACTGTTGAGAAGAACTATATCATAATGGAAACAGTTATTCAATGTTCCCTGGTTTTCAGGTTGTGATTTAAGGTATCTTCAAATAGAATGATCTCTACAATCGAAAATAAAATTATATTATTACCAAGAAAATTTTGTAGAAGAGAGTTCACTCACTGTATGGATCATTAGTAACCATGAATTGTAATATCTAACACTAAAAATCTTTTCAATAAAATGATCAATCTATTCAAAGTATTTGATAATATCTGGGTAAAAATGTTCGACAAGGAATTTGAAATATGAAATATTCAATTATGATTAATAGGTCAATCAGTCAGGAATAAACTAACCATTTCTTTCTTATGTATCTATAGTATTCTAATTAACATTTGTTGACAACAATATCATATGAGCAAAGATGGATAGTGGTTAAAAATGGAATCCAGGACGCGAGTTTCATCCTATTTAAGACTCGTCAGCTCTAAGTACCTGCATCTCAGAGTTGATGTTCAATCTGGGACTCGAACCCAGTACTGTATTGATTAGTAGTCATGTAAACGGTTTTTTTTTTGATTGTACAATAGAATTCATCTGTTTCCAAGGGCTAATTCTTACATAAATATGAACCATTGTATGTTTTATCTTATATGTATAGTTCCTTAATGCTTGCCTTTTAATTTTAGTTTGGCTTCTTATGTATGCTTAATGTAACAGGCATAAGTAAGTGAGTGAGTAAGTGAGCAAGTAAATGAGTAAGTTAGTGAGTAAGTACGCAGGTAAGTAAGTAAGCACGTAGGTAAGTAAGTAAGTAAGTAGGTAGGTAAGTAAATAAGTAAGTAAGTATGTAGGTAGGTAAGTAAGTAAGTATGTAAGTAGGTAAGTAAGTAAGTAAGTATGTAAGTAGGTATGTAGGTAAGTAAGTAAGTAGGTATGTAAGTAAGTAAGTAAGTACGTAAGTAGGTATGTAGGTAAGTAAGTAAGTAGGTAAGTAAGTAAGTAAGTAAGTAAGTAAATATTCACCACAATGAACTAATTTAAGAGAATTGGATTTCATCTTCCAAGACATAGTTTTGGAGTAAAATGATTTTTGAATTGGATTTCATCTTCCAAGACATAGTTTTGGAGTAAAATGATTTTTGAATTGTTTAATGTTATAGGCAAACGAAATAGAAAAGTAGTAATATCAGTCATTAGTGAAATGAGATTACTTCTGGTTGTTTTTTAGCCAATAACTTAGTAATGAGATTATGTAAATGGCAGAATATATGATATGTTGAATATTACTAGGAATGTAAATCGTTGAGTATCAAATTACTGATTTAATGGCATCGTCCTTACTGTATAGTATAAAGTACCTTCCTTAATAATAGATATATTTTTTGTTGTGTTCCAATGAGTAATAAATCTGTTTACTCTGAAGAAGCGGCTTAAATTAAGTCACGAAACCTCAGAAATTCAATTTTCTCTTCTCATTAGAATATAACCAAAAATATATTTATTATTAACTTCCTATCCAATACTCAATTAATTTGACACTGTGAAGTCCAACCTTGGCATTGATACGTATATGATCCTTTCTTATATATATAAGAGATATCAATGTTAAGAATTTTTTCAGTATAGAGTTGTGGACACTGTTGAGTTTTGATTGAGTTCATGAATCGATCAATGTTGAACCATCATTGAAAACCTAAGAGAAGTGGACGACTGTTTCACCTTAGTATCTTCTTCGATTCATAGTATTCTAATGTTGAGAATGTTCATAAACATTTTGTTCAACTCTTCTGATGTAATACATATTCTATCTATACTTACTTCATAAGCACTATATAGAATTGAAGATAAACTAATACATATCTTATTATTTGATGAAAATGTCTCCTCACAAGGCGAACATTTGGCGAACATTCTTGATTTTCAGGTTATAACAGTTAACTTCGTTGATTTATTCCTTTCAAATAGATAGAATGATAGATTCATATTATCATATTGAAATTATATAATAATGAATACCTATTTTCATAGTTGAAAAGCATGAGTCAATGGAGTTAACTGTTCTACCCTGAAAAACCTGGAAGCACTGGACGGCCGTTTTATCCTATTGTGGTCTAGCTTCAATTGACTCACACTTTCAACTATGAAAATACAGGTATCTCCACGAAACCTCCCTTCTGATAAGAATGCCTATTTGGTTATGTAATATAACTTCACCATATTTTGATTATCATTTGTATAGTTAACTTTAAAACTCCTGGAAAAATGAATCTTCCTAAACACCTCAAATCTGTTGAAATTAACTCAATCAAACGATTCTAATTGTAAAACTTTGTTTTAAGGCTTCGAGAATCAAACAGACGACTCATTGTAAGTTCGTATTACGAAATTGATAGTAATCATTCAGATTATTCGATATTCATCTAAAATTGTAATATCTGATATATTCAAATTCACGACCACGCCTCGAGAGATTCGAACCCAGGACCTACCAGTCTCGCGCCATAGTACTTAACCGATAGACCACTGAGCCAGCACTTCTGAGGAGTCCCACAATATTCAAATTCATTCGTAAATCCGAAAATGTTTCCATTAAATTTAGTTACTAATAATGGTATTAGAGCGAATGAGAACATAAGTAAGGACAATTGAATATGGAATCTCTAAGTAAAATCTGAGGATCATATTAGTAAATACTTCATTGACAAAATGTCAATCAATCGTTTCAGACTTCATTGTACTCAATCTTCTTAACCCTCTGCCATGAGACATTTTACTTTCAACTGATCATATATACTTCTTATATCTATCAACATCAGTAGCATACACTACAATAGAAAATATTTTATTTTTTTCATATAATTTCTTAAGTTTTATCATTAATTTTTAATTCATTTCAATATACTACTACTACTATTGCTACTACTACTACTACTCCCACTACTACTCTTACTCTTACTACTACTCCTACTCCTACTACTCCTACTCCTACTACTCCTACTCCTACTACTCCTCCTCCTCCTACTACTACTAGTACTACTACTCCTACTCCTACTACTACTGCTACTTCTACTTTTTCAAAGATACACTGATTATGCTTGTCCAATATAACATTGAAGTATTCATCAAATGAAAATTATTATCATTACTATAAAGGATCTACTAAATTGAAACCATATACAGGAATATATATATAAGTAGTACAGATAATTTAGTAGATAATTATCAAAATGTCTGATTTAACAAAAAAAGATGAATAATTGAATGTTATTGTTATTGTTTAATGATTAGATGGGCTTTTGTATGATTAGACTCTTTTTTTAAATAATTCATTATTGTTGTTGTTGCTGGTCTATTATTACTACTATTATTAACATTAGTAGTAGTAGTAGTAGTAGTAGTGGTAGTAGTAGTATTGTTATTACATAATATCTCTGTAATATGTACTTTGATTATGAGTTTATATATTAATAATCAGTAAGCGCCATCTATAAGCAAATCATTGGACTCATCTATTCATCATATATGTATATGTATATATATCAGTACTTGGTTAATAATACATATCCCTCTATAGTATCTAATGAAATCTATATACAGTAATGAAAATGTAAGTAAATACCTTTTTGAATAAACGTTTCTAAGTGAATCATTAACATTATTGCCACCCCTCCCCCCTCCCCCCCCAAAAATTGATGATTTGTATCAGTACACATTGATATAGATAAAATATTCTATAGATTCTATTTTTGAAAAAGATGAGTTCTAATGATAGAGAGAGATAGAGATTAAATCTAATTTAGATCATTTGTCAATACTTTCATATAATACCACAAAACTTAGTTCATTCATTCATGATAGAAACTAATTAATCATGATAATGGGTGTTATTATTATTAGTATTTCAAAGAGAAACAAACCGAAACTAATTTCCTATTGATGATTGAAATTTACTATATACTATTCATTGTAAACAGAAGATATTGAAGGTAGACCACCATGGAAAACCTGGAAGCACTAGATGAATGTTTCGTCCTATTGTGGGACTCCTCAGCAGTGCCCATTTACTATCTCGCCTGCAGGATTCGAAACCAGGACCTATCGGTCTCGCCCGCAAACGCTTAATCTCTAGACCATTGAGTCGGCATTCGACCACGTTAGTGTCTATCTTCAACCAATCCACAAAATTGAGCGACACATCCACTATTGTCTTCAGTGAGTTACCATCTCACAAGAGACCTGGTTAAACTCCACTGGTGACTGCTTCTCACTAGAACTTCAGGAAATACCTCTTGAAGTCAGTCACTAGTGAACGTATGTTGATTAATATCAGAAACTATGTTCTACTGTTCTGTCTTAAATTCAGTGGGTCAGTTTATACTACTAACAGGCTTATATAAATCGTAAATAAGTAATACAAACAATCTTCTATAATCTTTACAATATTTCTATATGAATTTATTAAATAGTTAATGAAATGATGTTATATAATCAGTTAGTCAGTTACAAGGTAATTGTAAGCAAAGAAGGATAGTGGCTAACAGTGGAATCCCGGACGCGCGTTTCGTCCCATTCGCGATTCGTCGCACAAGAAACTCGCTAAGAAAACGCTAACCAGAAAAAAATTATTCAAACCGTCTCTGATTGCGCTCTTTTGTAACTTGTACAGCAAAAGGTCGTGAACTTTTCACAAACTCACCTGAATAGGTTATGCGACTAATAGACATAATGATGTGTTAAAACAAACAACAAAACATATAACTTGTTGAAATATCTAGATGGCAGGAACAGGTAGCTCATATATTCAAGCAGGTCGCTTACATTCACTTGGTATTGTTTGCTTTTATCTTCCCATTGTTATTTAGGACTGCAATTGATCAGTCTCTTATTGGAATATGTGCATCTTATGCGGACTGCCTCGATATTACCTTAAGTCACACTCTTTATAGGACGAAAAGGGCATCCTGTATTTCACTACTGACCACCATCCATCTCTTCTTATAATTCTTGTAACTTAAGGCAATATTGAGGCATTCCGCATATGATTCACATATGCACAAGCAAGTGGCTATCAGGACTTAGTAGCTAATTAGATAATGCGATAGCGTTTGAAGCGAACGGTAATGGGTTCGAGTCCCAGGGTGAACATCAACAAGTCTGAGGTGCAGGTACATCTAGCTGAAGAGTCCCAAATAGGACGAAATGCGCATCCTGGATTCCACTGTTAACCACTATCCATCTTTCCTTACAATGCATGTGAATTAAGGCTATATCGAGGCAATACGCACAGTATCCACATATGTCAATTAGAGACTGACCAGTTGTAGTCCTAACACATCGATGGGAAGATTCAAACAAACGATACTAAGTGAAGTTATAAGGTAATGTTGCTTATTTACGCCTGTTACCCCTCGTAGAGGAACATAGGCTGCCCACATAAGGTAATGTAGAACCTTTATATTACATTCATCCGTTTAAGTACTATGCTATATCAATAGTCTGAAGGAATTCTCTAGACAAATGTTAAGATAGTAGAAGTAGCAATGAAAAGATTAAGCACTCATGACATGATCCTAGAAATAAAAGAATTTTATAACCCAAGGATCTAGGAATCTTTTAATCTGCATAAACAATCTGATCATTTCAAGGACATGGAGTTATAGAAACTGTATAAGAACTTTCGTCTAAATTAGAGCGAATAGTTTCATAGTATTTAGGCACCAAGTTGATGTCAGACATTAAATGAAATTATTTCAGCTACATAATGTTGGTCTCAGTTGGGGTACCGTCGATAACCAGAGAGGACTGCTTACTTACTTACTTACTTACTTACCTACTTATGCCTGTTACTCCCGATGGAGCATAGGCCGCCGACCAGTATTCTCCAACCCACTCTTTCCTAGGCCTTCCTTTCTAGTTTTATCCAATTGTAAAACATTAAATGGGAAGAATATGTATTTGTAATATCTTAACTATAATTGATTAGACTCTTATCTGAATATGTGAATCATATGTAGAATGCCTCAATATTGCCTTAAGTTACAAGAATTATAAGAAGAGATGGATGGTGGTCAGTAGTGAAATACAGGATGCCCTTTTCGTCCTATAAAGAGTGTGACTTAAGGTAATATCGAGGCAGTCCGCATAAGATGCACATATTCCAATAAGAGACTGATCAATTGCAGTCCTAAATAACAATGGGAAGATAAAAGCAAACAATACCAAGTGAATGTAAGCGACCTGCTTGAATATATGAGCTACCTGTTCCTGCCATCTAGATATTTCAACAAGTTATATGTTTTGTTGTTTGTTTTAACACATCATTATGTCTATTAGTCGCATAACCTATTCAGGTGAGTTTGTGAAAAGTTCACGACCTTTTGCTGTACAAGTTACAAAAGAGCGCAATCAGAGACGGTTTGAATAATTTTTTTCTAGTTAGCATTTTTTAGCGAGTTGGTTTTCTACGCGATTGGGTCGCTAACCCCATGCTCAACTCTCCTCTTTTACCCAGTCTTGGGACCAGCAGTAGCCCCCGGAGGAGCTACAGGTGGAGAACTACGGAAGCCATCATCCACAAGATACAGGTGTTTATTAACAGTTGTCTACGCAAGATACTTAGGATCCGTTGGCCAGACACTGTCAGCAACAACCTACTGTGGGAGACAACAAATCGGATTACAGTGGAGGAAGAAATCAGGAAGAGGTGCTGGAAGTGAATAGGACACTTTTTGAGGAAATCACCCAACTGCGTCACAAGACAAGCCCTCACATGGAATCCTGAAGGCCAAAGGAGAAGAGGAAGTCCAAAGAACACATTACGCCGAGAAACGGAAACAGAAGTGAGAAGAATGAACTGCATGAATTGGATAGAACTAGAACGGAAGGCCTAGGAAAGAGTTGGTTGTAGAATGCTGATCGGCGGCCTATGCTCCATTGGGAGTAACAGGCGTAAGTAAATGGTAAGTACGTAAAGTAAAAAAAATCAAAGACATCGTGGTTGCTGGCAATATGCATCGAAAAGAATATACATTAGTCAAATATTGACACCTGAACTACCAACATCTAATTGGCTATCATTCGATATTTATCGTAAGGATCGATCAAGAAATAAGAAAAGGAAACTTGTTGAAATACTTTGTGCTGAGAATTCTATATTGTACCAATAATTAAATCATTCAAATGGTTACTAGTGATCAATTGTCAATAGTAAGTTCATTTACAAAATCAATATCGCTAATGATCAGTGATAAAACTATATCACATTGATGGATCAGTTAGAATCAAGGCAGAAGCTTAGTGGTATGTGGAAAACTAAAAAAATACAACCTTAATGCAAGTGAAGAATTAAAACGATCTGTAATCTTTTCAGTATTTAATAAATGGATTGTATCCAGCATTCTTGAACATTGTTTTTGTTTAAATTCACTTAGTATTACTTGTTTGAATCTTCCCATTGATGCTTAGGACTGCAAATGGTCAGTCCAGGCTATATCGAGGCAATCCTCACAGTATGCACATATGGCCAATAAGAAATTGATCAATTACAGTCCTAAATGTCGATGGGAAAATTCAACCAAACAATATAAGTGAATTTAAACTTCACCCCATTGCACAAGCAAGTGGCTATCAAGACTCAGTAGCTGAGTGGATAACGTGATGGCGTTTGAAGCGAATGGTACTGGGTTCAGGTCCCGGAGTGAACATCAACTCTGAGATGCAGGTCCATTCAGTTGAGGAGTCCCGAATCGGACGAAACGCGCGTCCTGGATTCCAGTGCTAGCTACTATCCATCTTTGTTTTTTTTTTTGTTCATTCAGTGATCGAGTACAATTTCCAGTTGTTATTTTAATTTAAACTATAAATTTCACTAATATTTTCTTGATATTCATTCGGCAT